>NC_046378.1:17610486-17746794 GCF_011125445.2 Fundulus heteroclitus | reverse complement strand
TCAGTGTAAACAGGATCACACTGGCTGCCACAACTGGCTCAGGGACTTAAACACCGCAAGTCGTCATGCGCATTTCCGGGGGGTTGTATTCCAAACAACCAACCAACATTTACTTTGTTTCCCCTTTAATTCCAGACGCCGCTTCTTTAATGGATCAAACCAGCCTTCATTGTTTTCTTTGAAAACTAAATTACAGGAGAGGGTGTGTTTTTGTTGCTTCCAGACAACCCTGCAATTCATGAATTAGCATTTACATTACAATAAAACAGACCGCTGTGTCAGATTTGATAATAAGCTGTTATATAATGGCTGTGTTTTTAATTAACCAGACAAGTTTGATGATTGAGTTATCCTGTGCTAGATCATATAAAAAAAGTATATGCCTTTTTTAACATGCAGTACCTACTAATCCTCTGAAACTCTCCAAATGTTGACATATTACAACCTTAAGGCTCAATTTATTTTATTGGGATATAACATATCAATGCAAAGTCCTAAAAATGTGAAGTGGAAGGAAAATCTGTGGGTTTTTTTTAAGTTTTACAAATAGATATTAGCAAATTCTGGATTACATTTCAATTTGACAAACTTAACAACTCTGGATTTCCAGAGAGTAAGCCCATCCAGGGGAAAATGCATCTCCTTGTGAAGGGGGAATACAAAGGAAAGGGTAGTGTTGAAAGAAAGGCTTAAGAAAATCCACTTGCAATCTTCTTAAAACAGCAAACAGGCTTAAATTGGAGGCAGCCGGACTTTCGTTCAGTTTTTTCTGAAAAGGTTTCTACAATAGGGCTTGGGCGTCATGACGTATTACTTTCCGTGGCCGCCATGTTGAATGCCTCTGCCGCCGCTACTCAGACTACTGCCTATGACTACTGCGTACTGTACTCCCTCTCTCAGCCGTGTTTTAATTTGATTAATTTCACCTTAACTTGATTTCAACCAGGGTAAAACCGTTGCTGTGTTGTGGGCTGTAACAGCGCAACACATGATCGCCATGGGAAAAACATAGAAAATGGGTTAACTTTCCACCGCTTTCCTGCCTGGCGCAACCACGGAGACCAAGTGTCAGAGATAACGAGGAGTCGTCGGCTCGCTTGGATCGCGGCTTTAAGATGACCGAACATAACTTTCCACAGTATCCCGATGTCAATGAGAGTGTGTTCCTTGCATTTTCAGTCTGGTAACTTAAAGATGCACGGTTTTATTTTATAGCCTACATTGTTTCTTTCCTTCAACCGCAACACCACATACATGCACATAAATACTAAAACGGCAGCGGGAAAAGGCTCAAATACATGAGAAACCCGGAGGGTTTAGGGAGGGTTGGCAGTTAACGTTACTAACTACACCTTTGAAACACATAGCAGCTATTTAAAAGTACATTACATGCGTGAGTGGTTGTTGGCACTAACGGTTAGCAGCTACTAAACTAGCAGGTGCCAGAGCCCGTCTGAGCACAGCTTACCTTTATACGAATTACTGTGTTCCAACTGTTTGCTGACTTTATGATCTGCAGCTCCTGAACCCATCCATTCGTAAACTGCACATGAGACTCCAAGGACTTGTAGCTTTGGAACTTTTATGAAGTCAGGCGCTCACACCACAACAAGGTAGCCGAAGACGGTACCGATATGCAAAACTAGTGGCAACAAGTCCGTCGTCGGTGCTCTATAATAAGGCCTGTATTTTTGTGAACAATACCGGTCCCTGGCTTCTCTATTTAATGTTGCCCGGTAAATTCCAGATACTTTTCGGGATTTTAACATATTTTTTCTATCTATTCTTTCTCAACTCTACTTCTACGTCTCTTCGTTCAACAACGTTATTTCAGAGGTATTTTAACGTTGCGTTGCCATCAACATGGCCGCCCACGTCCCACAATGCAACGCGGATCCCAAGCCCTATTCTGGTGGCTCGCCCTTGAGTAACCTGTAGTTGGTGCACTGCTGTTTTTATGGGCATGGAGGCCCATCCTCCTCTGTCCTGGGTCGTTAGAAGCTATTGCTTGGTGTGAGTGGAGTGCTTGGTCACCTGAATCATGATGAGACTGCTGATGTAATCCTTTTGGGATGTGTTGGAGGACCGAGCTGTAAGCACTGGGAGTTGGAAGTGCTGTCCTCGTCCCTCTGTTCAGTTATGGCTTTTCTTTTTGACCACATGGCTTCTTTCACACCCCTCTTTCAAACCATCTGTTCTCCCTGTCTAAAATCTGGACATCATTGTCGTCAAAAGAGTGCCCTTTGTTCTTGAGAACAGAGGCGGGTGGGTCATCTGACTTAGAATGCACCTAGGAGGACTGGCCTCCGTGTCCTTAAAAACAACAGCGCTCTAACTACAGGTTGCTCAAGTGAGAGCCACCAGAATTGACAAAGACTCCTGGATAGGTGTTGAAAAGTTTTCAGAAAGAACTGAACAAAAGTCCGATCACCTCCAATTTAAGCCTGTTTGCTGTTGCGATGACCTGGATAACTGAGATACACAGGCAATTTTATTAAGCCATGTAGGGGACACGTGAAACATGTGGTAGAAGGTGCTCTGATCAGATGAGGCCGAAAGGTTTTTTACTGTGACAAAATATCAAAGGTTCAAATAGTATGAACACTTGCGCAAATCACTTTGTTTTCTTTGTATCGAGGCTTTATGGATTGCACCTTCTTTTCCTTTTAGCCTCTGCTTTCTTTAATGCAAACTGACAGTGTTGAATCTGTGGTGTGTGGTTTTGGACACTTGAGGTTTCTAAAGACCCAGATAATTAATCAGTAAAACAGTAAAAGTGCCAGTGCTTTCTATTTGCTGTGACTATGAGTGACAAAGTGATTTTTTTTTTGGGCACAGTTTATTTGATCCTTTAAGTTTTTGAATATGAAACTAAACAAACTACCAATTATAAAAACTGATTTTGGATTTCTGACTGGTGAATGACAAGAGATCAAAGCCATATTAGCTTTATTTGTCTCCAGTGTGAGAATGTGCTTTGAACAGATGGTTTTACTGCACCCACACATGTTGCATTCAACCATACATAAATAAAAAAACAATTCTTTACAAAAATAGCAGTAATACATTAAATTCTAAAAAACACCATTTAAAGGAACTATACATGATACTGCATACATTTGAACTGTGAGTGAGGAGAACGGTAAGCACCGCCCCCAGCTGTTTTTTCCAAATGAGAAGGCCTCGACATGCACGAGACTAAACACGCCACTTAAGCTTGAGCACAATGCTCCGGAAGATAGAGACTTCTTCACGGGACTTTTTTTTTCATTTTCTTTGACATAAATAGCTACGTCCTTGTGTTTTCTTATGTGAATGGTCAACTCTTACATGTATGCCATGGGGTTCTGTTTACATACCCTCTTGTGCACGCTCTAGAGGAGCTGCTGCTAAGCAACGATTCTGCACCTCGTTGTGCCATTGGCAGAGAAAAGTTGTCCTGGGTTGTCCCCATTTCGCTGCTTATCGCTACCAAAAAAGCCCGTACTCACTCGGTCGCACAATCAATTGCTTTATCAAATTATGTCTTGTAACTCATAATACATTGTGCAGAAAGCATTTTTCTTAACCAGACAAAAATAAATTAAGGTATATTGCCTTTAATAAAAACACTTCATTGAAAATAGTTGGTTAAAAAAGATGAATTGAAAACAGTAAAAACAATGGCAAATTTAGTATCCTACTGGTTAAAAGAGTACTAAAAGAACCCATAATCCTCTTACCCTATGCAAAGACGATCACAGAACCAAGCGGGTTAATGAAGATGTAAGGAAGAATGCTTGGTTTAGTTTGTGTATGAAGCATCGTTACCATGTCACATGCAAACATGGCCAAACAAGGCCAATTTGCCTCTACCAATTGTCCTACGTGCATGTTTATTAACCCCAGATGGTAAGTGGACAGCCATGGATTAACATGCAAATTCCAGAGACACAGAGATTTAACCTGGTAACCTTCAGTGACCTGTAACCTTAGAAGACAGTTCTATAACCCTCCCCAAACCATTCAGCTTCATCTAGAGTTCAGACCCAAGCTAGTAGAGGGTAAATTAGAGGACTTTTGAACAAAAAAAATAATGGTGGATTTAAAATCCAGGCTATTTTGTTTGCCGACACCATTTGTGTTCTGCAGCTGCACCACTGGCAGCACTTTACAAACACAGTGAAAAACACCAATCACCGAGGATTAAAGATTAGACACAGCAGCATCAAGAACAGATTAGATTATCTCTGTGAAACACTATATATATCCACATTTGAGTCACAACTCTTTGTATTATCTGCTCCTAGAGAAACTTTTATCAAAAATCAGTTTTATGAAGTGACGAATGCTTGTCTATATGAATTTATACAAATACCTAAATCTGGAATACTAAAGAATTGCTATAGTACAATTGTAATAAATCCTTCAAATCTAGAAGAGCATTTCTTACACTGCAAAAACGGATCTAAAAATAAGTGAATTGTTCTTAAAATTCGTGTTTTTGTCCTAGATTTGAGCAGGTAAATAATATTATCTACCAATGGAATGAGTGTTTTGACCCCTAAAATAAGATAATTTGACATCTTGCACTTGAAATAAGATGAGGAAGATGAGTTGTTCCTATTTTAAGTGCAAAAGTCTTATTCCATTGGCAAATCATCTTATATACCTGCTCAAATCAAGGACAGATACACTCATTTTAAGAAAATATTACTTATTTTTAGTTCCATTTTTGCAGTGTATATCCTAATTCTGGGATATGTTTCCAGTTTAGGCGCTGGTACAACTTATTCATTAATTTCTACTGTTTTTATTATGAATTCATAAAGTAGAAATTAGGTTTTAACCGATTCTTTAGAAAAAAGAAGGAAATTTTAAGCTATACTTGATAAACAGACCTATTTAAAAGCAAACGAGTGTACTAAGATTGTGTCTTTTGCAAGAAATCAATGCAAAGTGAGGCAACACTGAGACATTGTGGCACCATAGTTTTTACCCCATTTGGAGGATTTAACAAAAGCGGAGAATAACACTGAGCACCGGATTAGAGTTGTAACACACTGTGCCATATCCCACCCAGCCACTTGGGGAACCAAACAATTCTGAGAAGAAAAAACTCTGTCCTGCCTTAACAATCTGTATTATGATAAGCTGCTTGAAACACCATTGTCTCACATCTCTTTCATGTTGGGGGGGGAGGGGGGATCTTCCACAATGATTGATCTTATTCACGGCTTTGGCTGGGTCTTTTTCATATATTTTTATTTATTTATTTATTTCTTAGGAAGCGTGTTTGAAGCTCTTGGTCAGAAAAGACAAAGTGGAATAGCCCGAGGTAGGCTGGGAGATTGCCATCATGTTATACAGAAGAAAAAAGCTGAAAAGTGCTATCACACACAAAGGTGAGATCTGCATTATGACAGACCAAGAGGCAGATCCTTAAAAAGCTATTTCTTGCGCAGTGATAGGGTTTCCATGGATAAAAATGGTTTAATCCACTACTTTCCACTAAATGTTGATTTGAATGAGATCACAGAGGATCAACATTTTACTGGCATTTTTTTCTCCAGCCTGTGAAATGTTCTTACTGTGGGGTAAGGCACAGCTCAAAGAGGCCGGAGGATTTCCTCTTTGCTTTTTTTAAGCATGTGGTCATGTGGTTTCGGCTTCGCTGCCTTTCTAATTAAATAAACTATGATGACGTCTAATCTTGATGTTTATTGGCTAAATGTATCCATTTATCCACATTAAGAAAACTGTAAATTAAATGTCCCCAGACCAGATTACCTTCTGAGAAAGGATAATGGCCCGGTTTTGGTGTGTGCATGCTATTTATGAGTCATTTGTAAAGAAATGGTTGATGTTAATGCATTGTGAGTTCTGAAATCAACAGAATGAATGATTTTAGCCAAGCAGAAAAACTATATTTACTGAAGTAGTTTCCTGCAGATTGTTCTCAAGATATTGATTTTCTAAAATTTTAAGTCAGAAAATTTTAAATAAAGGTCCAACCAAAGCCATGATCCTGACCTGGAAAGCCAGAGGCCCTGGAACCAAGCTAAGATCAGCGTAAAACATGCTCAAAGCTGTAGCATTAAACTTTTCTTTTTTTGATGTTTGACAGTTTTGCACTACATTAAACTAAGCCACACAAAATACTGTTTAATCTGTATTTGTGAGCTTGTTCTTTATTTCATAAATATGTTGATGTAGATTGTGTTAGTAAAAGTAGTTACGGGCACAACAACTGGAATGACTTTGACTTAAGAGTGATTCCCATGTCCCAGGTTCATTTCCCAAGACAAATTGCGCACAACATAACTGTGGTACAAGAAAGCTCTGTTGTTGAAAGACCCCCAGACCAGGGTAGTCTAATCACACCCAATATATTCACTTTATTGACCTAAACTGACAACCTTTGATGATGTCAGAGAAATCCAATTTTTTATCCTTTTTCTAAGACGTTTCTGGGGCTTAATTGGACTAGTTATAGAGCCAGTTCTTTACAGGTTCCAAAACAGAACCTGCTTGTTTTTTTCCGCAGCTTTGACCCATCTTATGATAACACTTAAAATGCTCTTCCCTGGCATTTTTTTCTGGCAAACCAGTTTCTTTGCACAACACCCATTCTTTTTGGTTCTACCTCCACAAGTACTGGCTGTGTACCTAGGGAGGAGAACTGCTTCACAAGTTCCACAATGCTTTCTAAAAAATACATTTCTATTCCCTAAAAACACAGGAGACAAACAAACAAAAAACAAGGTATAAAATACTTTGCTATTTTGAACACCCTGCCTCTTTTCTTGAGGATAAATAGGTTTCAGAACACATGCAGCATTGCCATTTTCGGTCTTGGTTCAAGCTCAATGCGTGAAGCTTTTGGCCAAATAAAGCTGATACTGAAATGAGAGGTATTATTCAGGGCCTCTATAGCCACTTTCAAATCATTATTTCATGAACAACCTGTGTTTTTATCCTTTCGCAATCAACTTACAGGATCCAAGACGGACTAGAATCTGTCCCATCTGTATTGTACCCCTGTTCCGCCTTGGGAGGTGGTCATAAACCCTAAACTAAAAGGTGCAATTAGCCATTTCTGGCAAATATGATGTAGTGGAGCAGCAGTTGTCTGCGGTGAGCACAGAGCAGATGCTTTACATGATCTTTGATTCCATCTGAGGACCACATTAATAGCAGAATCTGAGGACAATTATGTTGAGGATGGTAATCATTAGCTTAATGCTGTAAAGAATAAGCCATGCCCCTTTGGTTCTGCAATCTCAAGTGCAGGCTCTGAAAGCAAAGAGAGCCCATGATCTCGCTGAATCAATTTTTATGATGTGAAAAGAAAATGTGATTCATAATCGGGCGGGGGGTTGAGTGCAAATAACAGTGTGAGGTAACAGCACAGATTATTCTTTATCAAATGATTTAGTCAACGATTTAGATCAGAGTCAAACCAAAATGCTCTTGACTTGAGTGCCATAAACACCAGAGCAGACGGGCTTTCTTTGGCTTCTGACGTTCCTTCAGACTCGAACTGTGATTTTTTTTCACAGCCTCTAAAGATCTAGTAGTGATAACACCGTGATTTAAAAAAAAAAAAGATTCACATAATGTTCAAAAGCTATTAAATGTGATTCATGGCTTTTTGTTCCCACATCAACATGTACAACAACAAGCAGATCGTGAATTCAGTCACTTTTTCGAATTCCTTTATCAAGCTCTTCTAAATGGAAATGTCTCACGTGTTGTATAACACGGCCTTCTTCTAAAGAAATTATGGGCAAGGTTGTTGTTAAGGACTAAACACTGAAAGAATAATTATTGGTTGTTTCCTGGCATACAAATGTTGTTTTGATCTTTGCAACGATGACACACTACAAGGTCTGATGGCCCATTTTCTTAAATGAACGAGAACTTGAGAAGGTCAGATCAACAAGTGAAACATTACAGAGCAGAAATATGATTCATTTCCAAAGAGATTGTATCTTTGCGGAGAAACATAACTTAAAATTACTACTGGATCCCATTGATCTTAATTTTTCCAATATTTTTAAGCCGCTGCAGTTGGGTTATTTACTAAAAATATACATGTTGCTGCATAACTCCCAGAAGAGCATGTGACTCTGTAACAACACATAAATCAGCACGCCAAAGGTGTTAGTTGGAGCGCGATAATCCCAGCATTATGAAAGATATATTATCACATGTACCCTCAGACTGGTGCAGGGAGAGCCGCTGGGTTTCCCGTTGGTCCCGTCACTTCGTCCGTTCTCCTGCGCAACGTCTTCCTCGCTTCTGTCCTCCATTCTCCAGATATGTCTTTGCGTCTCCTTAGCAGGCATGCAACCCTGCAAATGGATAATTCAAGCATGTGACCCACTTCTCATCCACAGCAAAGGGGGGGAAAAAATAAATAAATAAAGCCGCAGTACAGAGGAAAACTGACACACAAACTGAAAAACTGCCCGTGTTTTGTTCTGAATATCCTCAGGCTTCAGTCACAAGTAAAAGTCAGCATTGTATTCAGGCTGCGAGACGTGGACGTGCTTTTAGAACAAAAGCTTTTTGTTTAAGGTTAACTATTTAAAGCTACAATATCAAACGCTCTGAGCTGAACATTCCAACCAATCAAACTCTGTACCTACTTGTATTGTTCAGGGCAGTAACTGAGATCATGAGACCAAATATAATGAATCTTAAACCAGGACTGTGAAGTCTGGTAAAACCATAATCTGCAGCCTAAGAACCTCAGTGCACTGAAACCAAATATAAACAACGTCAGAGGGGATTTGACTTACTTTGAGATTGACAAAATGAACTTGAGTGGCTCTAGTTACCACATCAGTGATGGCAGGAAGTGTTGGAAAATTTTGATTTGGAGAATATTATAATAAATACTAAAATAGACTAAAATCTAGTCACAAAAGCATTCCATTCATCAGACACTTTATTAGGTACACTTCTTTTGTTGCTTGTAAGCACATGCAAATAACAAATCTCAATGCATTTAGGCATTTAGTCATGGCAAAGACGACTTTCTGAATTTTAAAGAGGAAAGGGGAATTAACTGACTTTGAGATTGGGATGTATAGATAATATGTTGTTTATCATTATTGGGATATTTTTATTATAAGAATTATAATTTATTGTAACAACAGTAAATTTGTAATCATGATGCTTGCAAGCCCTAAGAAATAACATTATGCTTGGGCTACTGAGGTAGCCTATTTGATAATGTGTACGTTTTATTTTTAACTTCAGCATCTATGTTTGTAGGGCTTTGAGAATGGGCCGGGACATGCAGCCAAAAAAGACTGTCATTCATTTTTTTATATTTTTATTTTTACTCTTACCCTTATCACAATACTTACTATCATGATGAAATTTTAAATCCTTTAGAAAGTTTATACTCTCAATGAAGTAAGAAATTCACATGACCAAGTATTTCTCTCACACCAAGCTATAGCTTCTTACGACCCAGGACAGTGATGGGTCACTGACTCAGAATGCGCCTAGCAGGGCCTCCATGCTTTTAACAGCAGCGCACCAACTACAGGTTGCTCAAGTGTGAGCCACCAGAATTGACATAGACTCCTGGATAGGTGTTGAAACATATTCAGAATAAACTGAACGAAAGTCTGGTTGCCTCCAATTTAAGCCTGTTTGCTGTCCCAATGAAGTAGACAATGAGTTTATCTCTTGGAGGATTCATTTCTGCTACTTTTAAGACCAGGCTTAAAAGCTTCCTTTTTGACAAATATTATAGGTGTTTTTTTTGTCTCTGCTCTGTCTTCTCTAACCCCAAGTTGGTCGAGGCAGATGACCGTTCACACTTAGCCTGGTTCTGCTGGTGGTTTTCCTTCCTGTTAAAGGGTAGTTTTCCTCTCCACCATCGCTTTATGCATGCTCAGTATGAGGGATTGCTGTAAAGCCATCAACAATGCAGACGACTGTCCACTGTGGCTCTACGCTCTTTCAGGAGGAGTGAATTCTGATTGTCAAGACTTATCTGCTGGGTTTCCTTAGATAGCAAATTTTTGACCAATTAGTCTGTATGATTTGATTGAATTTGAATCAGCAGCCATTTCTGCAGCCCTTTCGCTGGCCTCTCATTAAAAGGATTTTAAATGGTATGGTGTAAAAATTCAGTTATTGAAACTGTAGCTGTTTAAAGCCTTGGTATACTTTGAAACCAGTACCTGGTCCATGCCTACTTACGGTCCTCTTATTCTGGGATAGCAAACCCAAAGCAAATCAAGAATGGGATATTGTGACCTCAATTAGGGACCTTAACGCTCCAACTAGTCTACAACGATAAACCTGATCCTCCAAACTATGTTGAGAACTGAAGAGGTGTTTTGGATAAGCGTTAAATTGTCTGCAAGAAACAATTGCCTTCTCCTAAAAGCACAATTAACCCCTAATTTTTTTTTGTAATAATAGCGGTTTCCCGATACCGATACTAGCATCGGGCCCTAGACCAGCATCAAGTAATCATACTCATACTTGTAAAAGCATCCAGATACACAAACCGATACCAATTTTGTGCTTGATTTTCCTCCTAAGCTGCAACTCAAAGGGTAGATGCCACTCCATACCAGGTGGTGGTGCTAATACAGCAAGAGGTTGTTTGCTGACCCTCAAAAAAAAAAAAAAAAAAGAGAGAGAAGTAAGCTCGCAGGAGGGGGAAAATGTCCATGGTATGGAGATATTTCAAGGTAGACACAGAGGATACTAAAAAAGCAGACTGTCTGCTATGCTCAGCTGAGCTGTGAAGAGAGGCAAAAAGAAATATTTTAACATGAAAATTAGATCAACATATATACAGTTTTCAAAACTAAACAGCAAGATTGCAACGAGTACTCCAGAAACATGAAAAAATTGCACCAGACAATTCACGTCTTGTAAGGATACCTGACGCGCTTACTAAATTGATGTTCAGTCGTTTTCAGTGGTAAATGATATTGTTACGTTATATGGGATCTATAAGTACCAGTTTATTAAGTACTCAGTATTGGTACTTGGAATGTCTCTAAACTGAAAGTGTAAATAACCACCATGTAAAAGCAAAATCCTGCCCCCAGACAAATTTGAAAACTCTATCAATGTGGGTGGGGATACTTGGGGTGGGGAGGGGGCTTTGGTCAGGATGCGAGGTAGGAGCCGCAAGCTTGATTTATGATGATAGTTACACCACGGTCGGTCTTTTGTGGTAGAGGATTTTTCACCCCCCTTTTCCCCAGAGGTTAAGGGAGGCTTATGGAGCCCAGTGGGCCTGAGCCTTATCAAGGTGCTGACTGAGCAATGCCCGAAGCCAATGCTGCCAAGGCAGTGGAGCACAGGATCGGTTTGGTTATATATTATATTTATTTCCCGCATTGTATTCCAGACGGGATCACCGACAGCTTTGCACATCATGAGTCATTTATAATACGGACACACAGCATGGTTGATCTTCTCTTCGCACTGACTGCAGGCAGGTATCAGGACACGGGAAGGCAGAGAGGGAAGTTCACAGCAACCGCAGTGAAGTTAGTTCTAGGTTAGACAGTGGATATTTGTGCTCCGTGGCTTCAGCGGCATCTGCCTCCTGTTTGAGCCGATACAAGGAGGCTGATCTGGGGCTGCCGTTCTTCCCACTTCCCAGCAGCTTCAAGACACTAACGGCAGAACAACTGGCTGCTTTCACGTAAATTCGGCAATAACACGTAAAGAGTAGACAGATTTGTTTCCAGCCGCTTTTTTTAAAAGAAAAAAGTCGCTAGAGGGTGACATCACCCAGAAAAACTGACTTCAGTAGCTCTGATGCTTTGGGGTATAAAAGCTGCTCCGTCTTGTACGCTTCCGTAGTGAGTTGAAGTTGGATTAGTGAGCTTAGTGAACTTTTAATTGATTTTCAGGTTAGTGAATTATTAGCTTAGCATTAAGTTAGTTTATTTAGCATTTATTTACCTTGTTCAACTATCCCAGACCACGGCCAGTCCCCATCCCCCGCATATTTCCTGGTCCACTGTGCACTGCTTCCTTGAGGCTCTGGTACAGGGGCAATTGTTCTTTAAGCACTTAGGGTTGTCATGTCCTGGATGACTGAGAAACTACTAGGGGTCTTCAATTCCAGTCCACGAGGTCAGGTGTCCTGCAACTTTTATATGTGTCTCTGCTTCAACACACCTAAGTCAAATAATCAGGTTATTAGCAAGACTCTGGGGAACTTGACTGCATACTGAGGAACTAATTTACCATTTGATTCAGGTGTGTTGGACCAGGGACAAATCAAAAAGTTGCAGGACACCGAACCTCCAGGACTGGTCTACACCTAGGATGCAGAGCTTCTATAAAAGATATGAAAGTCTATTTAGACTCATCAAAAGCAGCTGAGTACAACTGAAATCTACATTTCATAGCGGAGTTTAACTTTTTGTTGGCTAAACTAGGCACTTTGCTAAAATATCAGCACTAAATGTAAAGAACTAAACATGGTTTAAGTTTACTTTCTTCCCACTTGTGCCTTTTGATCCACATGAATAATATTATAATTTTTCGAAGTGTGGTTTGGCCCAGTTTTTTTTCTGTCAGTCTGTCTGAAAACACATGTGCACCAGGGAATTCTGACATAGCACACTGTGCTTCAAAGTCAGCGGAAAGCATGATTGTGTCACCCTAAATAAAACTCCCCTGACATCAACATCAATGTCAGCAACATTTAAGCGGATGAAAGTCGGAGAAAAGAAGGCATGACAACAACATATAGAAATCATCCAGTATTTTTATCATAGCTAAAAGTTGTTCTAGATATTTTGACATTATTATACCACTTGAGTTAACTATTTTCTGTATCACTCTTTAGTCTCTTAAGAAATTCTGTCCAATTCTTCCTGCATTCTTCCAGCAGGGCTGGACAATATAGAAAAAAAGCATATCGATAAAATACAAATCATATAGACCGATACCGATAATTATCAACAAATTCAAAACATAGATTTAAGGTGCAGCCCTCGCCATTTTATGTGGTGCCTAACAACCTATTTTTAGGTACAGAACACACAAATAATGAATTCAAACTCAACCCTAAATTCAACCAACTGTTTACCAAAACTGCGAATTTTAAAAAAAATGATGAGTGCACTCTGAACTCTATGAAGAGGGCGGAGCTTGGTGATGGAACGTTCCTGGGTCTAAGTTGTGATTGATTGGGAGGATGTAATAACTGTAGTATTAACCTACATGACAGGCTAGAATGCAAAAGGAAGGAAAACTTTTAGTCTACTGAACTTTTTATTGACCAATTTTTTTCTATCATTGATAAATGTCTATGATCGATATATATTGTTATTGAATTGTCGTCCAGCCCTATCTTCCAGCATTCCTGGACCATTGCAGCCATTCATTTCCACTCATCTCTCTTACCGCCCAGTGGCAGCATTTTACTCGAGCCGAGGGCTGGACTTTAAGTGGGTCATTGTAGTACCTTGGTTATTTTCATTTTAAATCAATCTGTTGTTGAACCAATGGGTTTCCTAAGAACATGGTAGTGTTTCATGACTCAATTTTGGTCAAGTTAAAGATGTTGGACAGATGGCCTTGCTTTTTGTTAGCAAACGTCCTTGCTGGTCTTGATCACCTCCCTTTGTAGAGCTGGTCAAATTTCTTGATAATCAGTTACACTTACAATGATCTCTTCGGAAGATCATTGTAAGAATCATTAGAATCAGTGGCAAAAAAGGCAGACCAGCACACACATTTTTAACGAAGGCCTTACACTTTTAATGTCAGTCCTGTTTTACTGAGTCTGTTCTTACCTTTTCCTTTATCTGGTGGCACTTTCAGTTAAAAAAAGACTTGTCTTCAGGATATTGTAAATGTACAAAGTCAAATTGCCAGCATACTGCTGCAACATCAGAACCCTAAAGAATCATCTAGGTTTGATTGCCACCATCATTTATGGGGAGAGTTTTCCCTGTTACCCTCAGGTAGCAAATACGGGAAGCTACGCTGCAGAACAGACGGAAGAAAATCTGTCATCTGTGCTGCTGTCAGCTTGGTGCACAACAATGCGAGGACAAAATCAGACCTTTTCTTTTTTTTTTTTGGTTGTGTGTGTGCTTTGATGTGACTGCTGTCTGCACAACAAATTGCCCCTGGGGGATATGAAAATTTCTCCTTGAACCTTAAACAATTGCACCTGGTAGCCACTTAACCTTTTAAATTTGATCCTTTTTGATTTCATCAGCTTCTTCTTTTTTTTTTTTTTGCTTCATGTTTCCTAAATAATGACAGAATTGGTGATGTTCCCTTGTATACTTAAAGTTAGAGTGGACTAATTATTGAACCTGCATTAGATTATATTGCATTGTGTGCTGATGCTCCAATTTAATAACTGTTTTAATGAAAACAGCTTAGAAAAGATTTTCGAAGGTGGATCAATGGGTGTGCAAAAAGAAATATTTTTCTGTACAGGGGAAATTCCAACACAAGGTAAACCCTTCCACTGACCCAGCCTACTCTGTATGGATCTGAAGGCAATAAATGTTGCTATACTATTCTAAAACCTTCTCTCCTTTTGTATCACCTTTTTTACCTCTATCTTCCGCTGCGTACAAATTATCTCTTACTTCTCTCATTTCACATTCCTCCAATCTGCTAGGGTTCACTTCTACAGTCATGTTCTGCTGCAGGAGAGAAATCAATTAGATAGCTACTTCTGTGGATCAGAATGACAATACGAACACATTTACAGTTCACTTCAGTGGGTTTTTCTCTTCATGTACTGAAAAAAAAAACTCACTTACGGCAACAACTTAATCTACTTCTGACGAACTGGAACAAAACCAGCTTTATGTGATGCAATATGGAGCACATAATATTTATATTTTCTTGCATTATATAAATGATTAAACAACTTTTTCTTACTGTAAGCACAGATTTAAATAGAACACAAAGATCCATGTAAAAGCTTGATGAACATTTCTATTAAAAAAATATTAACTGCTATATGTTTTAATGTGTTGTCTGCAGTTTGTCACAGACTGGGTTTTCTGCTTTTCTCTCATCTGCCTGTTATAACAGATTTACTGACCTGAGCCTTTCTGTGCTCCATATCTCCAAACAATGTGTCTCCAGATCTCTGCTGTTTATACCCTTGAATCCTATAACCACTCTGCAGTGATGTCTCAGAATTTTGCCTTGTGAAACACCCAAGAACAAAGATGTGGTAGTAATATCTTCATGATGTCAGTTGAGTCAGCTGAATTTATGGAGTAATTGCGGTTTTAGACATAATAGTTAAAAAACAAATAACTAACAAGGTCCCATTATCTGCTTTTTCTTGAAAAAAATCAAAAGGCACGATGGTTCTGTGCTGCAACAGAGATTCTCACTCAAACAACTAACCAGCATTGCTTTTTATATTACGTCAGGAGGGGTCTTAATGAAAAAGGACAAGCTTTGCTTGAAGTCCACCTTTATCAAGACTAGCCACTAAGCCCCGATACCCAGGAAAACACCAACCACTAAAAATTCCATTGTTGATAGAAGATTGTCAAGGCATGATTTGATTAAAGGCTGGTGTCTGTGGCTTTGCCCACAAGGAGACGAACAAGGTAAGTTTTCATAAATGATTCAGAGAAAAATGTGCATCCACACAAGAAAAGGTAGTACTAGGTATGCCAGGCCCATTGGCACGGCAGTGTCAAGAAACATGCAAAAAACACTGGACATGCGCACACAACTCACAAAGTAAACACAGCACTATGGCAGGGGATCTGACACAGGGGACATGCTAGAGCAGGCTCATTAGAAAGGAATAGCCTGAGAACGCTATTAAAAGCCATAACAGTCACAACACCACACAACGCCATCTTTTTTATTTGTGAGAGTTAGGCGCATGCGGGTTACAGGTAGAGAGGGTGACCATAAGGTCTTACAAGTATGTTATACAAACTTTTAAAAGTAGTCACATTTTTTTTTGAGTGGCCCCTTCCCTCATAGGGTGTTGCCCTGAACAGACAGCCTTATCACCCATAACAAAAACCTCCGCTGCTTTGGCAAGAAGATTCTCTGTTTTATCTCCACCATCTCTAAAGTTCTTCTGTTTGGTCAATATAGAAAGTAGAATATCATTGTTGATAAAGTTATAAATTTAGTTACAAAAGTCATTTAAACCTGTTACGTCTGTGTCAACACTATTTCACCAGACTGACTCACCAGTATTCAGAGAAAATATTTATCAACAACCAACGTCCCAAAGTATTTATACCCTTTTTAAATAGATTATATAAAGAAAAATTTTTAAAACTATTTTAACTGTAGTGATGTTAACACATCTAATGTACAGGCATCACTAAAATAGCTTTAAACATTTCTGTCATAATGTAGAAAAAGTCAGATCTCAATAACACAATAAGGCTGACAGAAAATGTAATGATTCCGAGCACATTGAACTGCTTAAGCTTGTTTTGTTATGCCTAAAGCAAGTTTTCATTGAGACTTGTTGATCCTATTTTGCATCTATCTAACAGTAAGCTTTGGATATGTGTTTTACCTTGCCAATGTCCTCACTTTGTGTTGGAAAGATAAGCCTAACTTTAACTTGAGTTTTTATCCAGGCTTGTTTATCAATGTTCCAGTTCTTTTTAACTTCTTTTGAACTTGAGACAAGAAGCTATTTTTTCTTGGAGCCATTTCAGGTCTCCAAACACTACAATCTTTCTTGAATGGCATTTTGTCTTGTCTTGCATGAGTGGCTAAGAGAAAATGGCTCCTGGATAACTTCATATTATTGTATTGATGTTAAGGTTTAAATACATTATTATTATTATTATTATTATTATTATTATTATTATTATTATTATTATTATTATTATTATTATTATTATTATTATTATTATTATTATCACTTTGATGGTTATGGCCAAAATCAAATGAAAACCTAAAAGTCAGACCCTGAGAAGATAATTATTTTACAATTAAACAATATATATTTTTAACAGAGAAATGTCATATTATGCTCCATGTAAACAGGGAGAAGACTGATATATCAATCCTTCAGCAGGCAGTCGTTGACACAATAGGCTCTTGCCAAAGACGTTTGCTGTTCACGGAGGTCCGTTGAAAGATGTGTGTCAGAAAAAAACGCGAACAAAAGCAACAGAGACAACCACAGCCTTGAGATGACCACGAAACAAAGCCCAATCAAGTATTTGTGGGAGATTCTCAATGCTGGCAAGGCTGTTAACATAGAGCTGTATCCAAATATTTAAATGGAAAGTTTAGTGGAAGGAGAAATAAAAGAGTGGTAAAACAGATTATTGACATGCTGATTTATTTCCCAGCCCAACTTGCCATCTACTCACACAGCAAAAAGTACCATTACCGAATGCAATGTGCATGATAGGAAAGTGCTTGATTGGCCAGACATAGATCGATTCACCCCAAAGATATTGTAAATCATAATCATCCATCCATCCATCCATAATCATAATAATTTAAAATCTAAACCTTCCCAGGGAATGCGCAACAGTGGCTTAACTTCGCATGTAAGTTTCCTAACTGTTTTTTGTCGAAGTTCACTTGTTGGTTGAATTGCAAAATAAAACTTAATGAGAGCAGCGAGGTCAGACGTGTGAAACGGGCTTCAGGCTGAAAAAAAGCAATAAAATAAAAAATAAAAACAAAACTTGCCTGTTGCCATCTTTTAATTAAAGACGCCCCGACTCCCTGATTTCTCCAGCTCCGCTTTTCTTTTGTCGAGCAGGGGGATGATGAACTGGGAAGACAAAAGCGCTCACCTCAGCGTCCTTCTTGGTCTCGACTCGCTTGAGCTGCTCGGATTTCCCGAGCAGCGCAGCCAGGGTCTCCCTCCTTCCTCCTCCTCCTCCTCCTCTTCCTCCGCAGCTCAGTGCGCTTCTTCTGTCAAACTTCTCATGTGGAAGGGCGGCGACAACAAGCGCCGATTAGGACCGAAGTGTGTTACCGCAGCGGCCCATTGCCAGCCGAGCAGTCTAATCCGAAACGTAGAAGGGCGAATCCAGCCCTACGCCACATATCCTCGGCGCATACAGACAGGAGCAACAAGATGCGCGCTTCCAGGTGGGATCCCTCCCGCAGCCTCTCACCGACTCTGCAGACGAGCAGGCTGACAGGCAGCTGCCTTCGGTGCAATAAACCCTCCGTGCCAGAGAGGCGGGAGTCTTCATCAGCACACACCTCTCTCCCTCTCTTTCTCTTTCTTTATCGTGTTCTTTCCCCAACCAGCTGTCTATCTCCTCCCATCTCAACCCCCCAATCCACCTTACTTATTGAGAAGTGACTTTATGTTCTAAAGAAATACATCCAAAACATTCTTTTAGTTGATTTTCTCATCTTTTATTTCTCATGTCATTTGATCAATTGGGGAGAAAAACATATGGATGAGGGTATCTTTTCCTAGGGAGCCCTAGAGGGGTCATCGCAAAATGTTTTGCATGTTGAGAGAATGTGCGCTCGTTTAACTATATTGTGCACTCGTTTTACTAAATCGTGTGCACAATTTACTATATTGTGCTCTCGTTTTACTATAGTGTGAGCTCATTTTACTAAATTGAGCTCTCATTTTAAGCATAGTAAAACGAGGGCACGATTTATTAAACGAGTGCACTATTTACTCAATCGAGCGCACGATTTACTAAAACGAGGGCACAATTTATTAAAACGAGAGCACAATTTAGTGAACATGGTTATAGAACATTGTGTGCACGATCTACTTAAACGTGGCCACAATATGTAAAACGTGCACTCAATATTGTCTTGACACATGTAAACATGAGCACGTTATAGTATATTCGAGATCTCGATCTACCAAACAGCACCCACGAATAATTAAAACGTGTGCTCGAATAAGTTTTATTAATTCGAGGACTCAATTAAAAGAAAACGTGCTCACGTTTTATTAATTCGAGAGCTCAATTAAAGGAAACGTGCTCACAAATTATCACGACCTGAAAAAAAATATCACTTAAAGTGAGCTCTCCCGGGTTCCGTATTTTCCTGTAATTGACGAGGCAGAGAGCTCAGCTTCCCATGGTTGGAATGCTTTGGTAATAATAGGTGTGTACGTATTGTCATAGTGTCAAAGAAACATTTTTTTATTCATCATGCTAAGGGGCACTTTATCTCTGCTGCCCACAACTGACCCAATAGCTGTTTACAACATGGTTGAACAGTTCGATTTGTTTACACTTGCACTACTACCAGGCATGTTATGTCATATTGTTATCTCATATTGGTGTATTTTCCACTGTTTAACTTGAATGGTCCATCTTCCTTAATCTGTGTATGCCATATTAATTGAACTTTATTGATCTCACAATGGAGAAATTCACTTCTGCATCTTAACCCATCCCCTTGGGGAGCAGTGGGCTGCCACTGTGCGGCGCCTGGGGAGCAATTGAGGGTTAAGGGTCTTGCTCAGGGACCCAGAGTGCAGGCAGTGGGGATCGAACCGAGTACTTGCATCCTTCTCTGAGTGCAAGCACTCTGCTCTAACCACTAGGCCAACACTCCCACTCCCAAATAGTGTTAAGTTTTTACTTTTATTTTTGGCCTCTCTGATAAAGCTCGTCCTCTGTTTCTTTAGAACTAATTTTAGATAAGATTACCTTGTTTTTTTGTTTTTGCTTTCATTACTATAAGCTGCGTAGAACTCTGCCTGTGTCTTTGCCACTTTCACCCCCAAATTTTCCCATCGTGGGACAATAAAGGAATTTCACACATCTTTACAAAAGATTAACTTGTTTTAAGCAGGCTTGGTGACCCTAAGATGCCACTTCTTGTTAAAGTTCTGCAACAATGAGCTTTGGAGATTTTTCTTAAGCTTCTTGCTAACCGTTCTCCTTACTGAGCCGGTTTCTGAGATACACTTGGGTCCCCGCTGAGCCTTGTTTGTCACAGTTCCAGTCGGCTTAAAACCCTGAATTGTTCCTCTAACGGGATATCTAGGTAGGTTTCGGCAAGCAGCTATTCTCTTGTTGTCATTTCCTGACTTTAATAGATCAACACACATCTGTCTCGCCTAGCGTGTTCTCTAATCTTTTTTCATGTTGATGAGGAGCTAGGAAAACAGACTTCCGCGTCACATCAGATTTAAACCCCAGGAATACAGAAAATAATACATTGTATCTATTCCTATACATGTGGATTAAGGGAGACATATGAAAATCCACTTTTTTTTAGCCCTTAAATACATTTTATTGTGTACTTTGAGTGCAGAAAAGTCAAATGTAGTCTGTTAAGGTGTTGCGTAAATGTCTTTAAATTCTTTTTGGGGCTTGTTTTTGATGCTGTTTAGGTTTCTCTATTCTCTATTGCATTTTCTGAACAATTTCATCACAGTATTTGCTTTGGAGCTGGTTAACTTTCAAGGACGTCCAGCTTATCAATTTTGCAAATCTGCCATTTTTAGTCCTCCCTGTGATTTTGTAGTCTAAGGAGGTGCCTCCTTTAGATTGCAAGAGGCAGCACAAAAACGAGTTGCTCTCAGACGTACCACAGAACCGAGGGTAAAAAAGCAGGAACGTGGGGTTAAATCAACAAGGAATTCAGAATGAAGCAATGAAGTTTTATTTTATAGAAATAGAACCTTAACCCTAACCACAACTGAATGATTTCAATGTGAAAAGGAAGAATTGAAAAGCCTGAGATGTACCCTTTAAATGCCTTCCTAAAGCATTGCTCTTGAACTTTTTCACTTGGAAATCGCATCACATTGCAATCACAAACTGTAATTTATTGGGATTTATTGTGAAACACACAGTGTGGGATGCATTCATGTTCATCCACTTTTTCTCAAATACCAGAAATAAAATCAGGTGCAACCAAATGCCAGCAGTTAATAATGATAATAATAACAATAATAACATTAATAATAAAAATAATAATTTCTCATTGCAACATCCATTCCAGTGAAACTCATCCTCCATCATTTAACCCATCCCTTTGGGAGCAGTGGGCTGCCAATGTGCGACCCCTGGGAAGCATACTGTGCCAAAACTGTGCCAAATGTGTTTTTCCGCCTCATAAAAGAGAATCTGGTCAAATAAAAGTGACGATTTTACATTGTAGACCTCCTGCATATGACAGAGCCTTTGGTCACAACATTTATGCTGTATATCGTCAACTGTGTCAACAGGGTGTTATAACATAACTAGCAATTATTTTATTTGCTTTATATAATTTTTAAAGTATTCCTTAATTCCTTTTTTATTGTCTAGGTAATAAATATGAACCATTCTTATTGACACAATCATTCTACTTATTTTATTTGACTTTTATTTCGGCATTCTTTTTAATCTCATGCTTAAACCTAATGGATTTGCATAGACTTCTCTAATGGTGTTTGTTCAGCCTATTCCTTTGATCTTTTCTGTGACATGGTTTTACTTTAAACTGCAGTAGCCTCTGTCGGTGCTGCTATCTGCGGTCTGTGGAAGAAGAGGCGCTGTACGCTGGTCAGATGACAGCTTTGTTAGTCGCTGTGGTATAACAGACAACCGACAGCACACCATCCTTAACAACAGCATGCAACAACTGTGTTACAATAACAGGAACCTGTGGGGATCTTAAACACGTGCCATTGCTTTTGCTCTACTTCAGTGGGGGAGAACATCATGCTCGACTGAAGGGTAACCTTCTCCTACCGCTGGGCGTATCACTGTTACATACGCTTAAAGACTCAGAAGGTGACTGGTCATCTCTGCCATGTTCTTAAAGCACCTGTCTTGCACATTATATCTTGTTGCATTAGCACTCACAGCTGTGAGATGGTGCAAAGAACAGGAGAGCACAGACACTATGAAGTCCTTGATTTGCCTTGGAAGTCCTACTCAGATGTTAATCTAAGGACCCTGTGGTATTTAACACAATGAAATTGAGGCCTGTGCTTTGTGGGAAACGTTGAAACCACTTTTTGTTCAGATGAGACCATTAATCACGTTCCAATAAGAGTTTCTGGCACATCCTTGAAGGCTATCGAGCCTTTGAATAACCTGTGACGGAGCAGGTGAGCAGGAGCCCTCTACACGCTGGCTTTTTGTCCTGAGCACAACCGACGGGTTCGATTCCTTTTGACCTTTGCTACATGTCTTCTCTCTCTGGCTGTAGTGAGGCTGATTACTGTCAGTAAAGGTCCCAAGTGCTACAAAAACTTAAAAAAAAAAAAAGTTCAAGCCTTCTCCTCTGAATCCCAAGAGATCTGTATACTATGAAAATGTGAGGTTGATACAGAACTCGATTTTTTTAAATGTTAGATCCATTTTTTGAATCATAATGTTCACAGCAATGTACTAATCACATTTAGTTACTCTAGTTGTGTCTGTGTTAAATCATAAATGGTGCATATTCTTCCAGGGGTGTCAAACTCTAGTCCTTGAGGGCCGATGTCCCAGAACTAGGGCTGGACGATAATTCATTAACGATATATTTCGATCGATAGACATATATCGATGATAGAAAAGAAAAGGGTCAATAAAAAGTTCAATAGAACAGTTGTCCTTCCTTTTGCATTCTAGCCATGTAGGTTAATATTACATCCTCGCAGCCAATCGCAACGCAGACACAGGAACGCTCCGCCCCCTAAGCGCTGCCCCCCTTCAAAGAGTTCAGAGTTTTTAAATACTTGTAGGTTTGGTAAAATGTTGGTTGAATAAAGGAATGAGTTTGAATTCAGTGTTTGTGTGTTCTGCATCTAAAAAAAAGGTTAATAAGCAACAGCGAAGTGCAGCCCTGGCCATAGAATGGCCAGGGCTGCACTTAAAATATATGTTTTGAATTTGTTGATAATTATCAATATCAATTACTATGATTTCTATTTTATTGATATGCTTTTTATTCCTATTTCGTCCAGCCCTATCTGGAACTTTTAGGCGTCTCTACTTCAGCACACGAGTCAAATAATCTGGGCTCTGGAGAAATGGACTGCATTCTGAGGGCCTAATTCTGCCATTTGACTCAGATGTGTTAGACCAGGGACACATCTAAAAGTTGCAGGACAACGGCCCTCAGGGACTGCAGCTTGATACCTGTGCTTCAGACAGAGAGCTACGTTGTCAGTTATCTAATGATGATTCAGGGAATCCGATGGCATGGGGCGGTGTTGCACCAACGGCCTTGTAACTAAAACGCCATTTCATGCTCTGCAGTCATCTGAGAAGCACATTATTAGTTGTTACACAAAAAATCAGTGTGATGCAGAAAAAGCTGGAATGCTAGAATCTGAGTCAGAGATTTTCTGTAACAAACAAACTGGTCAATCAATGCTAAAATCTGACAAATGATTTCCATTTGATTTGTTTTGTTTTTAGGAAGCACATTGCTATGATAATGCTAAGTGTAATAACCGATGATAGCCACTTAATTATGATTTTGTCACGTGAACAGCATTGATCAGTCTCATTTTTTGTTATCAAAAATCAATCTAATCCACACACTATCATTGTCATGGATCTATCTCATTGCCCAGTCAAAGAGGAATAAATCAGATTTATACATTTCAGAAATGCATTTATATTTAGAATCAGAACATAGGCCAAGATGAAAACCATCAACCCGAGTCTTGGTCAGAGAGGAGTTAAATGTGTGAATATGAGTCCAGGAATTCAGGTTTCAGAGAAGCATGTGTAATGCACAAGACGGCATCATTTCTGCAGTATAAAGTAAGGGTTGAGTATTATAGTAAGGGCTACCTTGGTGATAATTCTCATGCACTGACAGTAGATGAAGCCTGTGCTAAATCTTCATTCACTGCTGGTTGCAGAACAATCAAAGCATGTATACTGTATCCTTCACATAAATGGATGGCATGATGAGCAGAGGAGCTTTTCATAGTAGCTGCTAATAAAATACACAGAATCACCAAGGTCAAGAATTTATACAGGCTGATTTATTAGCATTTATACTTTAATCACATCAAGGAATTTTAGAACCATTTCTTTCAAACATACTCATCACTCTGAGTCTTTTTGGTCAAAACCGGCACAGTGTCATCAAAAGCTACATTGTACATATTGCATTTTGTATTGTTTTTGTGTTTTACCCATACTTGGTGTCTGTAAAAATCAACTGCCACATAGCAATGATATCCAATGCCATACCTTGATGGGCTGGTGCCCTGCATGGTTTGGATGTTTCCCTGCTTCAGTGCACCTGAATCAAATGAATGGCTTATGTCAATGCGAACACATTGACGTGCTGGAGCCTCCAGCTGCATTGAAGCAGGGACAGGCCTTTTGAAGACTGACCCTGGACGTCGCTGCCATTTTCAGACAGCGACAACTGAGCCGATAAAAAATGCTCCCAATTCATGCCACTGAATGCAAGTTTATCTAATTATAAGTTTGTCGTAAAGTCGACTTTGCGTTACGTTGCATGTGAAATGCTAATTGTATAAGTTGGCCTGAACTCAAGCTTGGTGTCTTGTTCACAGGTGAAGGTGGGATATAGGATGAGATAGATCTGCAGATAGATCTTCTGCACTTTTTCATCGCTCCTGTCTGTGGCGATTAAAAAGGAGCTGATAGGCTAACCTCTCAGATTGTCTGTCTACATTCTTACCCTCTGCTGAATTTGTGAGGTTTGATTCACAGTCGAAAGAACAAGATCCAAGATTCAAGCCAGCCTAAATAAACCTGTTAGCATGGGTGAAAATAATACTTTTCTGAAAACAGGAACTTTATGTCCAAAGGACCTTTTTGTCAAATATCTATTATTTTATTTTTCATGCTAAGCTTATTTTACTAAACGCTAAAAAGGAACGGCATGTCGAGCGAGGAGAGGGATGTGGGTTTCCCTCCAGCTCTCTTTGCCCCTGCCAAACAAGCTCAGATAAGTGATGGGCGGGCGAATGGACGGACGGATGTTTTGTCCCAGGAAAAGGTCATCGCTAACCAAAAACATCCAGCACATGAGTTAAAAGTAAAACGTACTTAAGATATAATTGCTGTAATTTCCTGAAATGGTTTTTAAACAGAGGAGCCTGGGCTCGTCAGTGTATGCTCTGTTACATTAAAGATGAGGGCTATGATTAATGGCCAGCAGCTCTCTTCTTTTCCCTCTGTGTCTTCTTTCAGCTGCCCAATTGGTCCGCTCAGCTTTCTCTGTCACCTAAAACGCGGCTGTCACAGTTTCTTTTAAAGATAACAAAGAGCATGTCAAGAAATATTGTTTTCATGGCATTTTCAACAGTTACCATCCCATTTTGGTAAATTGGAGCTTTATTCAAATGAGGTGATGCTGATTCAAATACAATTTTGAAAACGTTTCTTTCTCTAGCCTGCTATTACAAAAAAAACAATCTGAAGCTTGTTCATTTAAAGAAAGGCTTCCTGCCTTTTTGTTATTTTGGGGTCATTGCGTACTCTGAACCCTGTTACGATTACAGCCTGCTGATGTATTATTTTAATTGGGTTACATTCCAAACGCTTTAAATGAGCACAAAAGTTTAAAGAAATATCCCGTAGAAGTAATTTCCTATCCATAATGTTGGCCTTAGAGACAGTAGTTAGAATAATTGGTCTGAACTGCTCATGTTCTCGTCCCTAATTGGTGTCGGCTCGATGATCCCTGTTTTTGTCATGTGCAATTTAATTCCAGCCGCATTCATAATCCATCGGGTTAAAGTTAGGAAGGTTAATTATGAAGGAGGACTACATGAAGAGGAAATGGGGAAAGTAGAGAATCATCCAGATGACAGAATTATGATGGAAGTGAGGAAAACGTCATACAACAGTCCAGAAAATTGGAGCAGATGGGGGGGGAGAAAATGCAGGCACAAAGTAAAAAAAAAAAAAAATAGCCTCAAGTGTTTTCACATGGTTGCAGAATAATGGATTTTATTCACGGATAACTTACTAGGCCTTCTGGCTTGTTTGTAAACCACATCAATGTAGATAGTTCACAAAAATCAGAGAGAAAAAGCCATTCGTTGAAATATGTATTGAGGACTAACTTGTGCTACATTTTAGTCCATGGCGTGATCGGATGAAAAGGATGTCTCATGATATTTAATACTCTCGCTGGTTAATTCCAGACGCTGACACAGAATCGATCAGACAAGGAGGGCTTCAAAGAGAGGGCCGCTTCAGTGAAAACAAGATTACCAAAGGGATTACTTTTGATCTGTTCTGCCAGAAAATACTCCAGCGTCTATCAGCTCCTCTACATCTCAGTTACTCAAAGCAAACTATGATATTTGCATTTCCGCACATAGTCAAAGATTAACATTTAGTTTGCCAACATTTGTACATACCTCTGAGTGTCTCCATGAGGGCCAACTCATCTCAAAACAGGGTTGATATGGGTGAAGGTTTTAATGAAGTTGACATGTGCAGTGCGTGTGTGCTCAGCATCACACAAGCAGTGAGAAGAGAGCATCTCAGGAACAGCTGGAGAGGGTTTTGTGAAAGAGACTTTTTTGTGCCGGTCCTGCTTGAAGTGTCAAACCTGCACTAAGGGAGACAACCTGTGGCTGGTCCTGTGTAATCCGGTCCTCCAAGGCCAAATCAGAAGACTTTCTGGCAATGTTTCCCAGCCTGAGATGGAACAGATCATCCTCTTTCATCCTGCCCTCTGGCCCCCATTCTTTTGATAGATAAAACGTTTAATTGAAACAATAGTTGCTGGTGATTTTGTTTCTCTACCACTTTGGCTGATGTACTTTTATCTTTGATTTAGCATAAATAATAGCTCTAAAATAGAATGAAGTCGCATTCACATAAACTGGTCAATGAGTTTCAATCCAAATTCAATAGTGGGTTGAATTACAGTCATATTAAATAAATCTAAATATTATTGAGAAGTTCATTTGTTTCAGTTACTTGTTTCACTAAGGCAAACACATTACATACAGTAACACAGACTGACGATGTTTTAAAGTCTTTATTTCTGTTAGTTATGAGTTTTCTTTCCACCTCCATCTAATAAAAACACAGCATTTAAAATTAGAAAATTGCATCAGACCAATACAAGAGGCAACATTTTTCATGCAGAAATATGGGTTAAATGAAAAATATGATTAATACCTGCTTAAAGGCGATTTTTTTTTTCTTCAAAGGGTAGTTTTAGTCTGACAAACAAGTCTCTTGGAAATTAAAAAAATGTATTATGGTGGTATATTTTAAAATAGTGCTAATATTCACCACAATGCACATTTCTTATTACTGGCAACCCTATAAAAGAAAAAAAACAACAATTTAAAATAAATTAATATCCAACAGCTGCATCATCTCACACTGAAAACTAAAAACCACAACTTTGATTTGAGAACATTTATTCGTTGTGGTTAAGAAATCAGCTGTGCCACAATCGTGACATTCTTGCTGGTAATACTGTGCAGCACTCTCCTATAACATTTCAAGTCAACAAAGAGAGGGATGTTTGATGCAACCTCTTTTCATAATCCCCGTAAATCGTCCAGAGTCCTTTCTGATCGCTTCTCTTTGGCTCGTCCCATGGGTTTTCTGAAGGATCCAGATCTGAAGAAAGCAAATTGTGTGTCTCGCAAACCACATCTCGCAAACGTCTTGGATCCCTCTTCTGCACAATCATGACCCACTTTCGGTTTTCTGGCCGAGGTTTCAAAATGTTGCTGCCGTTGTAAAAGAGCTCTTGATGCCAGGTACTCTGAGGCTGCTTTTACATGGAAATCAGCAGCTGAGCTATGATTAGTCAGGCATGCCACCCTGCTCTTTGCACCCACGTTGAAGCAGAAAATCAGAAGGAAATATGTACACAAATTCCATGTCTGTCAATGACCCTTAATGTTAATATCTCAACCATAAAAAAATTCCTTACTTTCTTCTGCATGATGTCAGTAAATACACATGCACGGGTATTTTCCCCAAGTAGCCAAGCCTGTAACCTAGAAGCTTTCTAAATTTTTTGGTCTCAACGATCAGCACTGCCTATTCTGGCTGTTATTTCCATGAGTGCACCATTCTCCAAGCCAGACTCCAGTGACAAGACAAGTAAACGACGCTTCCCATGTGCAAATGTTCTCGCTATGGTCAAAGGTCTGTAAGCGAAACAGGCCCACAGTAACACAGATCCTTCATCATCCTTAATTTAACTTATAATGTCTCTGTATTTCACATCAAACTCTACTTAAAGACCCTGTGGGATTTAGTGAACTTCACAGATCACATCGGAACCCACAGGCAAACCAAAAGTCATGAATTTAAAACTTTCTGCAAACCTTTGATCAGCTTAAAAAGTTTAGGTGTGAATAAAACTACTTCTGTAATTATGCTATATAAGATTTTGTACACAACAAATGTACTCAAATGAAAGTTTGGATTTTTCGACAAAAAAAAGCTGTGGTGAGACTTTGGTGCTGGAATAAAAAAGTTATTAGACTTAAATCTTTTTACACATGTTCACCAGAGGTGCTAATAAATTATGAGAACACTTTATGTTGATGGTGAACTGTGAAGGTGAACTCATTTCTTAACTGTTTTGTGTGATCTAAAGTTGGAACTTTAAAGATGTGTTGTAAAAAGGATGCTGTTGAAATGATGGAAGAAGCAGTCAGACACCGGCAGCATTTATAAATCTTATTATTGAACAGTAGTTACAATACAACATCAACAATGCCTTGCTAGTGACAGGTTCTAATAATCCCAATATATTGTATAGTTACTTTGTAATACATTATTGAGAGGCACTTCCAGTAAATCTGGCAATAGAGGAGCTACAGTATTGTGTCTAAATTACAAAACAGTAAAAATAAATATTATTTCTAAAAGTTTTTTCCCTTTGTCGTAATATACTTTTGAATCTGTACAGTATATATTTTTTTTATACAAAGTCAAACAATAGCAAGAAAGATTTTTTTTTCTTAAATACTGGTGAATCACACAATTCCCCCCATCCTGTAGGTATTGCTACATGAGTCAAGTGCAAGATACTGGAGAGAGAAAAGATAAAGAACCGAGTCTGTGAAGCGTTTGCAATTGCAGATAAAACCGTACCAGCCTCGTCTTATTTTACAGGTGGTGGAAAAAAAAAATAAACCAAATTGTTTTGGTTTTACTTGTGACAAACGTGGAAAGCCTTAAAACAGTTTGTGGAAACGATACATGTGAAAATGTTATGGCACAGGAGAGACGCCCCCTTTTAACTTAGCGGAAGCAACAAACGTAAGAAGAAAATCGAGTGTTTTTTGGTTTACGATGGCTTCATTCTGTGAAGAGTTGGTGAGTTAAACTAGTGCTAACAAAGTGCACGGACATGGGGGTGAAAGAATGAAGTCATTAAAGACACAAACACTACGAGCGGTGATTTGTTAGATATCTGCAGACAGTTCTCTATTCACTTTCATTTGTGAATATAATATATACATCAAAAATCAAAACATGTATATAATGTATGCATATCCTTAAATCATCACCAAATTCTAAGTAACTATGTCAGAAAAAAAAAAAAACTTCGTTTAGGGCTCATTTTGTGCAAATCAACAAAAACTGCAAAGCTCAAAAATGTTTCTTTGGTTTGCACAAGTAAATATGGTTGCAGCAATCCCCTTTTCCTTATTTGATAAAAACGAAATAGTTTGGCTCTGATTACACGCTCTGTTGTTTTTCTTTGTTTGGCAAAGTTGTGGAAAAACAACGAAAAGCAAGTTATTAATGCCATCGTGGTGGACTAAGATGACCAAAATAATAATAATTAAAAAAACAAGTGGTAAAATTAGGTAGAACTGCTAACCAGAGTGACCATAACTGTAATCAAATCCTATTTTGAAGAGGTGGTAAAATGAACATATTCTCTTTCTGTATTTTAACATTTGAAAGAGACACAAACGGCTAATAAGGTAACAACGTTTGCAGCAATGCATTTTGTATTTGAATTAGAAAAACTCTTTACTTAAGGTTTAAGGATATATGATGTTACGCTTAAAGGGCATTTATCGTCATTTTTAGAACAAGAAAACCTAACAGTTTCGAAAGTACTTAGCAAAACTAAATCACCATTGGCATTTCTTTTGTTTTTCTAAGCGGAAGAGTCATTTTAAAGTAACTTTCAGAGATATAACTTTGTAAACCAAAGGGTGGGCTACGGGTGATGGCTTTCTCCAAAAAAATCCTTTTTATTGGGAAAGCAGGTGAACTTGCCGAGATAACCAGAGGAAGAGGGTGAATTTCTCCTCACCAATCAAAAACAAGTCTCTCTACTCAAAACACTTTTCACCCCAGGATTAGGGTAACAATTGGACCCTGAGGGACATAGACACAACACAATTCATGTCATGGATACGGCAAATTGCTCCAGTGAACTAGGAATCTTAGATAAACTGAGGTGTCAATAGATGTTATTTGCGAGCAAAAGAAAAAAAAATCATCTCTGGAGGAAATATTTGTTGTTTGGCAGCTATTTTTACATTTTGATCAGCCTCTGGCAGTACCAAACATCTGCTGACATCAGCTGATCCTGTTAAGTTTTTTAAAAAAAAACTTTCCTGCAGGGTTTTACTTACCATAGCAATAATCTATTTCTGTCTCTATTTGACTTCACTTTTAACCAACGAACTTAAAGTAACTAAGTGACTTCTTAGGGCCAAACAACATGTTTACAGAAAACTAACTGTGGACAGATCTTGTCTTTGAAACAATATTTGACAGCAACATTACTGTAGTGCAGGTAAACCTTCAGAAGTAAAACACTAAGTGATAACGAGTAGAGAAGTGAGACTTTCAGCTGCTTCCATTCACTGCTGCCATGTTTTACACAAACACTGCGTGGCTTGGTCATTTAAAATGCTCTGGTGATGTGGTGGTTGTATTGGTTAATTTTCATGCTGCTCAAAACCAAAGTCAGCACAGAGAGATAGTCCACTACACTGCCGATCAGATCTAGAATTTTAAATTTTGGAAAGTTCCTCTTCCTCACTGGACGAATTGCCAAATTAATCTTTGCCATTACTGTTTTTGCATTGACTTGTCATTGCATTGTGCAAAAATGCCTGTGTTTGGTGTGATGTACGCCATCACTCATTAGCAACTTCCTGTTGGATTCTCAGCTTTGGAGAGGATGTTTTGCTGCATCAATTTGCCCCAAAAGTCGGAACACTAAAAGTTAGAGGTGCGTTAGCCCCATTCTAGTTGGAAGTTGCAAGACCAATGTAATGTGCAAATTGCTGGTTTACAAACTCTCTTTTTCAAATGTTTTTTTTTTTTTAACATCTTGATTTTGAACATAAAAAATCTAACTGGTAGGTTATTATATTAGGCAAATCTCTTTCCACGCAGCAAATAGTGCCTGGTTGTAGTTCTTTTAGCAGAATACTGCACTGCACCAAGGCGACAAGCAGTGTTATGGGCTTCACCTATTTTGATCGCATGGCTGACCTGTAAGATAAAACATTTGGGAACTGTAGGTGCTGTTAAACTACTTATTTCTAGATGAGGCCCTTTTTCTACAGCAAAAATTCTAAAAAAAAAAAAAAAAAAAACAAGATCCCTTTTACATTTCTTACTATAAGAACAATTTTGTTTGAAGTTTTATTAAAAAAACATTTCAATTACTCTTGATCTTATTTAGCGTGTTTAGCTGTCATGTTGCGGGAAAAAAATATACAATTGCTGAAAATGTCTCTCAAAAGATGTTGTTTCTTCATGTATGATAAGTCTGTTACAAATAAGGTACTCTATGCTGCACACAAATGAATTGTTTTACAAATCAGTGTGTAAAAACTTCCAGGATTTTCTTTGTATTTACCTGGAATTATCCACTCATTTGCATAACCTATGAATTCCCTTTAGTTCCCTGTAGTTCTTTACAAAATGTTTTTTCAACGCTAAAGTTCTAAAGTTAATTGGTTGTGAAATGTTGATTCAACGCAGATATCAAGTTGCAGAAAATCAAGTTCTTTTAAAATCGTTTCCTAAAAAACGTGAATTTGTATAGTCTGCTCTTTAAACTGTTAATGTAATTATAAACAATTTGTAATTAAAAAGTTAAAACATTGCAATGATTCTAAATTTTACTCTTCACTTAAAAATTATCCAAACAAGTCTTACATTTAAAAAAAAAAAGGTTAGACACACTAAATACAGAAATAAGGTTGTTCTTTTACTGTACTTTTACATCATCAACTGGTTGGATTATGGTTGTAAGTTCTGTGTAATTAATATGCCTTCCCAGATGCATCCACTAGGTGCACATCAGAATGGGGGGGATAAAGGATAATAGGATGAACAATAACAGCTGGGACAATAGATGATGTTATGCTGCATCAATTTGCCTCAGCAGTGATAAAACAGATCTAGAAATGGCGTCACCGGCCAGTTGACCCTGCTCTAGCAGGTATTCACAAGACCAGCATGGTGTGCCCTAAGCAATGCAAGTCAAATACAACAAATTTCTCTTCAGTTCATGCTTTTAAAAATAAAAAGAAGATACTAAAATCATTATATAGCAAGACGTATGCCTCTGGTTTTATGGGTTGCAAATGATAGACAATTACTGCAATTTTCATTGCACATCTGCCATATTGAATCCGAACTTAGGTTGGCCAATAACTTCTGACTAGTACTTCTGACTTCTTTCTTTTTTTTTATTTGAAATCCAAACACATTGTTACCCTAATTTGATGATTTTTGTGCAGCTCATCAACAAACATGTCTTCAAAATGTTCCAGCATTTATATCCATAGTACTGTGAAGAAATATTTACCCCTGATGGATTTATTCTGTCAATGCGTCTTTTTCCCACAATTAGTTTTCAAATCATTAAACAAATTTTAATATAAAAAAATAATAAGATGAATAAGTACAAAAAGAGGTTTTTAGTGATGATTTCATTTACTGACTGATTTCATCAGTCAGTAAAGGCTTACAAGGACAACACTTAGGGACTTTAGTGAACCCCCTTATCCACAAATTAGGAAGAAATGGTAGTCTGGCCTCAGACGTTCATCCAAGAGGACAGATAAAAATATTCTGAGCAATGATGACCCAATGGTGGGATATTGTGCCGTTGGTCTGTGGTGGTTTTACTGCTGCAGGGCCAGGATAACTGATTGATGGAACCATAAAATCTGCTCACTGCCCCAAAATTTTGAAGGACAATGCTTGGCCATTTGTTCTTGATAATGTATCAGTACAATTATTCAAAGCACGGCCCAAGAGTCTGAAAAGAAAAGGAAGCTTTTGGAGTCTCTTAGTAAAGGTCTGGATCAAATCCAATTGACGTTGTCATGTGACCTTTAAACATGGCCTTTGTGCTTGAAAGCTGTCAAATGTGGCTGAACTAGAAGATTTTCAAGCGTTTGATAGCAGTTGCTGCCCTCGAAGGTGGCAGAAGTAATCATTATGTTTAGACACGAATCATCGTCTGAAAACTGCATTTTGCATTTACACTGGTTATCTCTATCTGATTATGTTGATCTGAAACAATTCAGTGTGACAAAAAGCAGAACAAATCTATACGGGGAAAAATTACTTTTTCACAGTTGACTTAGAACAAGTCAATCTTTCCTACCGCTTCTTCAAAACACTGGTCCGTACTTCTAAATTTCTGAGGACTTGCATAAACAAAGCTCCAAACAGAGGCAGAATTATATTTCCCAAACAGAAATATATGCATGCATATGTGTTATAAAAAAAAACACATACTTGGAAAAACATGTTTTGCATTGCTTGGTAATGGAAACCCATAATTCAATCACAGCTTTGATTGCTTCAAGTCTCTTTGACTGCTGCACTGTATTGTAACATTAAGAAGGACGTGTTTGTTTTGACTCACAGAGTGAGTTTTACACTCTGAGGCATTGTCAAATATTTCCAGAATTATATGGAGCTCGTTGTTTGAACGCCTAGCAGGCTACCATTCAAACATCCACATCTAAGCCTTTGGACTTAAATGTAAACAAGAACAATAACCAGATGGTCTGATTAACACAGGCTTCCAAATTTAGAACGTAACAAACTCAAGTACTGCATCTGTTAGTGAGCAAAGCCAATGAGCAGTCAAGGGTATTATGTTGCACAGTTTAGCCTTCTTGTGCAACAATGGGCATTCTGATAACAGTGCAATGGATACAGCTAAATATTTGTACAGCATTACAACAGTATAAGCAAACAGTAATCGAGTGAGTAAATTGTGTCAAAGCGAACAAGCTTGTTTAACTGACTGCATAAGTTATTTCCTCTTCTTCATTCGGGGTATTTAAAAAAAATTGGCCTGATTGCTTGAACAGCATATAGTGTATGTCAGGTAGTTATAACTGATCAGTCGTCACCCAGCAACTCACCTGCTACAACAGAGCTACAAGGGCTCCAACCATCAATACTCACGGTTATCGCCTGTCATCTTGTACCTCAACTCATCTTACAGCGGAAAACTCTGTTGTTTGACTGCTTTGGACATCTAGTACCACATCTCTGGCACTTGCTGGCTACTTTATTAGGTGCACCTTGTTAGCACTGAGTGGGACCCCCTGAAGAGTTGTAAAAGAAAATCCCACACAACCATAATACCACCCCCAGCATAAACCATAACCCGACCCTTCCATCTGGGCATGGCTGCCGACATCGTGACTTATTGGACCAGGCAACATTTTCCAAGTCTGTTATTGTCAAATTTTAGCAAGCCTGTTCTTAGCTGATAGGAGTGGAACCATGTGTGGCCTTCTGCTGCTGTCGCCCATCCGCCTCAAGGTTTGACATGATGTGCATTTAGAGATCGTAGTCCACATACAGTGGACGTTGCAATGATATATTATTAGAGCTACCGTTGCCTTTCTATCATTTCTTACCAGTCTGCCCATTCTGCTCTTATCTTTGACATCAACAAGACAATTTCACCCACGCAACTACTGCCCAATGAATATTGTCAGTAAACTACTTAGATTTATGTCTATACAAATCCCAGTAGATCGTCAGTTTCTAAAATACTCATACCGTCAAACCTGGAACCAACAACTGTGCATCATTCAAAGTCCCTTAATCCCCTTTCCCCTGCATCCTCATGCCCGATTTGAAATTCAGCAAGTCGTCTTCAAAGCATTTGATGCCTTCATGCAATTAGCTGGTTTGTTATAATTGCTATCCAGCGATTAATCAGCTGCACCTCTTAAAGTGTCAGATGAGTATAAATCTATCTGCTTTGCCTGCACTGGCCTCGAGCCAGCTATGACTCTAAAACAGCGCTTCTAAGGTTTTTCAGTTCTAATATTAAATCTGATGAAAGCTACCTGTTGCTGTTATGACAAAAGACACTAAGCCTCAAATCTCCCCCGAGGCTTTTCCGATGTCAGTTTAAATATGCAGTAATGCACGTCTCTGTAATGACTGGAGAACACAGATTGTCACATGGTTTCGATTTCCAACCAAACTGGCTCCTCTACAAAGAGCGGCATCTGGAAGAATCTGCTAAAATATGAAAGCTATCTAAGACCCTGCTGACCCTTCTTGAAAAGCTACATGTAATGCCGAAAGGTTCCTCTCCGTTCTCTCCTATCTCTCCTGTTTCCTTACTAAGCCTCATTACTCGGGGCTGTTGTCCGTGTTCACATTGTCCTCCATCACCACCAATCAGGATCTTAGAGGAGATCAAAGGAGAGCATGAACACCAACTGTCAGGCCATATATTGTGATATAGTTACACTCAAACAACTGCTGGGTTATAGCTTCAACTCAAATGCCGGGTTCATACTGTTTGGGACACAAGTTTAATCCAAACCTGGAAACAGGATCAAATAAAAGGGTACAATTATGCAGTATAATAATGGTAATGTCAGCAGGTTTTGTTATGACTTTTAGTTCACACTAGGAAAAAAGTTTGTTCACTTAATCTAACATCAGCCTTTAACCTGCTCAGCACCCTATAACTACTTTTACCAAGCGACGCAACCTGGCGTCAGTCATATTCATGGTTTGACCTAAGCAATATTTTCTTTAGAATTACATTCTGAAAATGAACTTTGTGCTACGAATTCAACTTTAATACAATTCTTATTAGGGGATATGTTATTATCATTTGGTTAAATGTTTTTAATATTAAAGAAATGAATTAACTACAATGAAAATTAGACTGGTGTTTTTAATATAAAATGGTTTGTTTACTATTTGTGATTAAATAGGGGGTTCAACTTGCTGAGGAAGTAATTTGAACAGGAGCTACTGGTGTAAATTACTATTTTATTACTATTACTGGTGACCTGTCTAGAACGTACCCCACTGACTACTACAGATAGGCCAGACACCCCCTGCCACCCTGCAACAATAATGTTTAGAGAAACTAGAGGCTTAAAAAAAACCAGTTCCCAATATTACTTTTTTTGGTAGTATCTCATCAGTTATTTGTTTAAGCATTAATATTGGACATTAGAACCACTTTAACTCACTTTGGGGGGTTATATCTAAACCCAGTATGCGGTGTGAAACCAAAGGCTCAACCCTGTTGTGTGAAATGAACTTAAAACTATCAGAAGACTGGTAACAAAAATTATGCGAATTGGGTTGTTAATAACCCAGCAGGTTTTAGAGTGGTATAAACGGAGGAACCTTCACCTACAGGATTAGTGTCAACTTTAAATAAAAATGTTGTCTCTTATTTAAAGTGCTTACACCTCTTATTCAGCTTTTTCTCCATGCTACTATTGAGAACTGGCTACATACACATGCTACTTAAATTCCTCTAACCACTTTTTTATTATTCATTTTGAAATTATAAAAAAAAGGCTTGATTACCCTTGTCTTAAATCGAACATCTAAACCGTTTCTTGTTGGTGCCTGCTAGATACCAACAGGCCTTTCAGGTCTGTGAAGTCTTTTTTGTGTAAATCGTGGTTGATTTGGAGCTGTGACTCTGCACTAGTCTGGTCCCCCACAGCAGATTATGTCACGTTCTCATAGGCTTCACCAAACTGTCAGCATTAACATTTATTTTACTCCATTTTGGTTCTTGCCAAATCTAGCCCAACATTTGTAGGTATTTAGAGGACCTAAATGCAAAATATATATATAAAAAATTAAAGGAGCATAGCGCAAGTTTTTGCAGAAGGTTGCCCCCTCTGGTGACGAATCAAAATGACACCAGTGTTGTGCACGAGCATGGGGGAGGAGGAAAAGCATCTGCTACTGCGACTGCACAGGTATTTTGTTTAGAGGTGTAATGTCTTCTTGGGTAAGAAAGCTATAAATATTGAAGTTAGGCCATGTTCTCTCCCTAATGCGTCACCAGCGGCAGAGATTCAACAAGGTTGCCAAGTGAACGAGAGCGCGCAGTGCGTCACACTCATGAACATGCCCAGAGGATTTGGCCTGAATCACTCTCATGAACTGACTAATGGAGCCTATAGAGGCCACTGCAGTAAATAGAGGAAAACTCATTTTACACGACGCGTAATTGTAAGGGCATGAATGGGGAAGGAACATTTTTTTTACCTTTAAACTTGCGCAATGCTACTTTAACTAAACAAATAAAAGAAGGAAGAGAGAAAAATACAAGGACAAGGACGTTGGAAGTCCCTTTTGTTATTCTAAATCTGCCTTCCTGAGTTGTTCAGCCTGAAAACACGTCGGTGTCTGTGTGGACTGAGTAACCAAAAAAAAAAAAAAAAAAAGGGAGAAAATGAATGCTAAAATTTGACGTGGATTTTCCTTGAGCAAGAATAAAGCTTTTGGAGCAATAAGGTTCTTTGTCAAACGTCTTCTCTGTTTGGAGTGTGGAATGTGATTGTGTGAAACTTGTGTTGTCCTCTGGTCTTTTTTAAACACAATACCGTTGGCTCTTTCTTCAGTCTCCTTTAATCCACATGACTGTAGACAGCGTTTACCCTGACTTTCATCCCATTGTCCTGAAGAAGGGGCTTGCTGCACACCTTTAGCCAGCTGGGTTGGCTACACAGTGTGATGATAAAATGGAAGCTGCAGGAAGAGTGGTTGTTGGCCCATTAGTGCACAAGGGACAGCCTGGGTGAGGGCAGGGCTGCAGATCCAGAGTAAAACAGCTGCTAAAGTAAAAAAAAAAAAAAGAAAAAAAAAAACTTAGTCCGTTTTTCACAATCACCACTCTGTTTCTTCTATTTCTTCTTCTTTTGCTCATCTCCTCATCAGATATACTAGTCATGCGCCATCCCAGTCCTCAACCCTGTTTTTGTTAGGCACGTTTTACCCAAAACATTTTCTACAGTGTTGTGTCAAAGTGATGTGCTGGCTACCATACAAAGAGTTTGGTTAGGAAAGAAACAAACGTTTTCAAAGAATGGTCAAGATTCCTGGTTTAAGAGGAGGCTCAAGTTCATAATCTCATTCTGGAACTTCCTCTTTTTCTCCTGAGGTCTCTGATTGTGGAAAGACTTCCTCCTCCTCCTCCACTGCCGCCTCCTCCTCTCCTTCATCGAGGTCGTCGGCTGACTCCTCCTCTTTGCTTGTCTGCTCCTCCTCCTCCTCGCGGATTGCTGTGATTGAATCCACAGGGTTTCCTAAGCAGTTGGCCTTTTCGTCCTGGGTCTCCTCTGAGGCTTCACCTGCAATCACACGTTTCCACATTTCGTGGTTTTCCAGAAGATGTTGTGTGATCTGACAAAAGACCTTCCGTCTGCGCAGATTTTTGGGTTCCTGGCGCTCTGTGAATGCGAAAGGAAAACTGTTAGACAAGCGACCGAGGGGGAAAATATGACTTATGTATGTGGTAAAAAGTACTCAGAAACCTTTTATCTCCCTGTCATTAAAGGTCATTACACATTAAATTAAACCTTTCCTATTTGGATCAATTAACAAACGTTATCTCTATGTGCTTACTGCCAGAAAAAGTCAGATGTTTACAAGAACCAAAATGGGTATGCCTTTAAGAAATTGATGTCATGGCTTTATAAGTCTCTGATAGGTTAATTTGCAACCTTTGAAGTAAATACAGACACATGTTTAGATGACCTTTAAGGCAACATCTCAGACACACTGCTTGATGGGAAAATCAAAACAAATCAACTGAGATATCAGGAAAGGAAATGCAGACATCCCCATGTAATTTTTGAACGCTTAAGGTCCCATGTTGATCTTTTCAAAGTTACAATAAAATGTAATACCAGTGTGCGATTTGCAAAAAAAACAGAGGGGGGGATAATTTCAAAAGTTGTATTAATGAATCAAAGTTTTATTAATAATGGTTAGCTAGCAGGTGCTCTTTCAGGTAGCTAGCTAGATCCAGTAGGTTAGACTTTTGTTTTTAAACTTGCGCCATCTACTGTCGGGACTCAGGAGTGGGTATTAATTTACTTTAACCACTTTGAGCAGAAAATGTAATAATACTCTTTAAATAGAAACAACAAAATTAATTTACAAATGTGAAGGACACAAGACATGAATTAATATCAATTTTGAAAAATCCATCATGCTCAGGGGTTAAAGCAAAAACAATCAAGTTGACTGAAAACATTTTCTAGTCAGCCCATATATTCCCGGGCCGTGGACGTCATGCCACCTTAGTAACCTCATTTGCTTATTGTGACAAGTCCACTTTAACCAAATCTGACAGTTCCATTGACAAGTCCTGTATCTCTCCCACCTTCCAGCTTCAAAGCCTTTGCACCATCAAGGACAGCCCTCTGCATAATCTCCTTCACTTTCCACATCCATAACATCATCTGGTTAACTTTCATATTTGCAGCATCAAGCAAGTTCTTCCTTCACACTTTTGCCAAACTGGTCCACAGTCCACTCACCTTTCCACTCTACAATTTCAAAACCCTCCATAAACTGCAGCTAATTCAAAAGACAGCAGCTTGCATCATTACATCATCTTCTTCACACCTGTACATTAACTCTACTGTAACATTCAATATAAATCAATCCTATATACTCTGTGTCCCCACCTCTCGCTCATTGACTGCTGGAGATGGTCAACAGCCCCTCCACGACCTTCTTTGTTACAGAAAACGCAGGTGGAATAATATTTATGATTTTTTTTTAACTTTTTCCGAATCAGACCCAGTCAAACCGGGACATCGTTTCACATTTCAACCATCCTTCTTCTACTTAAAAGAAAAGCGCGTCATGCTAAATTAGCCGAGCTACAGCGTTACTCTTTCAGTTTTAAATAAAACATAACAGCAACAGACACACTTACCGAGGGAAGTTGTTGTCAGCTGTTTTATGCACTGAACTTTCTGACCTGCTGGTTTACATAAATCCAAAGAAAACCTTTGACTACCGCTACTTTCATTCATGCATCTGTGGTCAGTTTGAGATTTTCTTTTAAAAGTTAAATTGATTGAACACGATAAACCTCAGACTGGTAGATTTCCGCTTTGCAAAGACCCGCCCTAGTCTCCTTCTGATTGGCTAATGTCCTAGCTCTGCCAGATTTCATTGGTTAAGCGCAGCTTCTGTTTAAAATCTTGAATGAAAAGTCTACACGGAATATTTTGCGCTTATTTTCCAAATGACGAAAGTCCCTCACAGCGACGGAGAACATTAAACCCCTGATAATATTACTTATTCAGATCAGAAGGGGGAGGAATGTATTCCCCCCAGGGATAAAACACGAATGACCAAAGAGGGGGCGTCACAACCAGAGGGGGGGAAAATCCCCCCCCCCCCCCCCCATCCCCCCCAGCAAATCGCACCCTGTGTAATACCCATGGGAAGCTGGAGCCATCGTACTGTTTAGAAAAAATACAGGTTCTGTATCCCAAGTATAAAAAGGTTTTATTGCAAAATGTGCATATAAAACACAAAAAAATTGCATCAATTTTAAGTTGTCCTTAAGAAATGTTTAGTATTTGCAAGCAAAACATTAAAACCCAATCATTGCGCCGCTTTTAATAGGTTTGAGGAACCATGGCTCAAAGCACAAGATGCAGCAGTCAGATTAGCTCCAGGCTGTAGCCAAACTGTTGATCATGCAATCAAACTCTGAGTCATTCATGTTTTGAAATCTTTCCAGAACAACAATTGAGGCAACTTTCCTTAATTGTAAGTGACACCGTTGTACGTTTTCCCTGATTATATAAATGTCATTGGTTCATAAAGGAGAAACATCCTGCATTTTTAGGGATTAGGAGGCAGACATACGAGAGGCATCGGAACCTGTGGAGGCCTCTTCATCCGCTGTGTCCTCTTCTTCAGTATCTTGTCCTTCCTTTTCCACGTCCAGCTCCACCGCCTCTTCAGACGGGTCCACCCAGTGCCCTGGCATGAGAGCAGCAGAGTCGTAGGAAGAGCACAGTGGTCCCACTATGTGGGAGATGAAGGACTGCTGTAGTTTGGCGAGCTGCGGGGCAGACCGGTCCATGAATGGGCTGATAGGAAGGCCTAAAGTTGCCTCCTCATCACCCTGGAGGAATGTAGAATATAGAAAAGTAGTAAACTAGAGAGAAAGACAAAATAAAAAGGCACTGGAATAATACATGTTTGCATATAATCTAATAATAATCTATTTTGTATTTTAATAGCCATAATTAACTTAAAGCAGCACTGTGTAACTTTTAGCCACTAGGGGTCAATAGACCTGAAACTGTCAGGTTTAATGCTGCTGAAGGAGTTTGATTAACGCCATTGGAAGCATAAGTGTGACCAGATGAGATGAAGACTGTGCTTGTTGGCTACAAATGCTCCAGCTGGTTCTCAAAGGATCAATATGTGGAGCATATCCACATGAGTAAGTATCCCATGCCCGCTGTTATTTACGGTGGAGGATCCATGATGCGCTGGACCTGTTTCTTTTCCAAAGGGTCCCGTAACTTTGCTAGAGAACATGGTATTATGAACTTTATAAAATACCAGGACATTTTAAATAAGTGGACAAGACTATATTTTATCGAAAATGGATTATCATTGCGTCTTTAAGCAGGACAATGATCCAGAAGATATCACTGAATCAAAACAGAAGTGGTGGATGAGACCCAAACCAACCTCTGGTTGGCCCCAGTCCCAAGACCTAAATATTATAGAAAACCAGTTGTGTCAAATGAAAAGATGAGGATGTAAGAGAGGATCTAGAAGCCTGGATGATTTAAGAGAGACTGTGTGAAGAGGATTGGTCGAAGGTCCCCCTATCTCAATATGCTCCAACCTTGTGCAATATTAGATAGGTGATCAAGTGTTGTCCTACTGAAAAAAAGGGTTGTACAAAATATAAACAGCTGAGGTGCTAATGAGTGCAGAACTAGTGAGTAGGTTAAAAAAAAACATTATTATTTCTTCTGCTGCATTAAAAGACAATTTTATTTTAAGACTTTTAACACATATTTACCAATGGTGCATATAACTGTGGAGGTATAATTTATCTAATGAATAATAATTTTTAAAAAGCTGTTCAGCCAACTGAGGGTAAACTCAATCTCTGAAATATTATGAACTCTGCTGTCAAGCACTGAGAGTCCCAGATATACAGCCCCCGGGTACAGTCACTGGAAAGTAGGTCAAGAAGACTACAAATAGAAAAAGATGAGTTCAAAGTATAACTAATCTGTAGGTATCAGCCACACAAATAAAACCGTCCAACTGACGGAGGTTTGCTGCAGATGTGACGGCTCCAATCTGCAAATTTGTCCCCATGCGGTCAAAACATACGCAGGCGCAAAAAACCTGCCTGAAATGTATCTGGCCCCGTTTCCTCCAGTTAACAGATTACTCATTCGCAAACATGATTACGGTTCATGAGTCGTTTCTTGTCCTTGAGATGCTTCACACGCTTGTCTTTTCTCGTTTTTCCTTCAACAGGACAAATTAATGCACATCCCTGGATAATTGCTTTGAACTTGTTCTGTAGCTTTAAACCCGACAGAACCTAAAGCAACGGAAAGTGGGGGAGAACGGTTGTTTTGCCCCGTTAGGACGCTATGACAGTGCAGGATTCTGCCTTTATGTTTGGCGGTCTGATGTTACCGCTTTCAAGCTGTACAAAAAGAGGTTGTGGGGGGTGGGGGGGTTGGGGGACAAGGATTCCTATCGCCATGCCAACCAAAAACCTGCACGGCGTCAGCATCAGAGTACTGCTGGGTATTGTATATATGACATACATGTGGAACCGCAGCCTGCATCGTATAACCAGATATTGGTGGCGTTTAACATGTTAAAGTGGCGTGCCGCAGGGTGTGAAATAAATACGTGTGTGTGTTTACATCTCTGACAAACTGCGTGAAGGTCTGTCCCAGCGACTGTGAATGAGCACTGTCAACGATGGCGTATTTAGGTCACCCCCCCCCATAAAAAAAATAACAAAAACAAAAAACATGAATGTGCCCCGTCTCTCTTTGATGCCCCCCAAAAGATTAGAGCCCCGCTGAACTGTGTTTTTTTATGTTTCTGATATGCAATTTTCCTTTATGTTAGTAAACGGAAACCTTGTGATGAATGCCTTCTACAAGGTTTGCATGTTTAACAATACAGTATTTTAGAAATTAGTTTTTTTTTTTTTCATGTGTGTGAATAGTATGGATAGATTTACTAACAACAAACCTCCCTGAAACTTCCAACCAGTTGCTGCGCAATAACGCTGCCACTCCAGCTAATCAGATCGTATCTTTATGGTCCAGGTAGTTCGAAGAAGGATTTGTTGCCAAGCATCAGACTGCATTGGCAAATTCATGAGCAAGAAAAGGGTTCTGAATATTCGGCTCCAGGCAGAGGTAGATGCATGTAGTTACACACAAAGGACCCTTAGTGGAGTGTCCTTAAGCACGAAGGGACCGTAAATCCCCGTCATATGCAGAGGTGCATGTTTCCCTGTTCTCCTTGAACTGCTATCTTCCTCAGGAGGAAGGCGTGTGCAAAGACACGGTACCTCTCCAGGGGATGTGGAATTCGAAATATTGACTTTGTTTTATTTTCCACCCTTTCCTTTATTAGTAATATCAGTTAATTGTTGCTTCCTCCATGTTTCACTATACAGTGCAGTGAAAAACTAGTTTTCTCCCTTAGGTATTCCTTCTCTTTTGTTTGTTTTTCACACTGAAATATTTGAGAAATTCTGAGTAATCTGAGGAAAAACTGTTTTCAAATGAGGACTGCATTTGCAAAGGTAAAAAATACTATTCAAACCAACCAAGCCCTTATCACAAATTCTGAATTCAGTTTCCACTCACAGAACTGAAGACTGCCAGCCCTATAGAATACAGAAATGCCTTTTATAGACCCTCTCTGACAACAGGAAGTATGCCAAGAGTTCTGCCAGAATCAATATCAAGAGATATGCCAAGGACGTCTTACATAGTCATTGACTTCTATCAGTCTGGAAAGGGGTTTTATTACAAACTTTTTAAGGCTTTGGGACTCAAGTGAACCCAAGGGGGAGCCATCCTCCACAAAGAGAGAAATAGCCGGCCTATCACGTTTACTGCCAGAGCGTACTGATGACTTATCCAGGAGGTCGCAAAAGAACCCAGGACAACAGCTTTGGCACTTCAGGCCTCTCTGGTTTCAAATAAGGTCTGTGTTCAGGTTATGACCACAAGAAAGAGAGGCTGGGCAAAATGGCAACCATGAGAGAATTCCAAGATAAAAAAAATCCCTGCAAACCAAAACACACAAGCCCGTGTCACATTCACAGAAATGTCTCTTAAAAAATCCCAGCACCTTGATCAATTCTATAGAAAACTGTGGGCAGCATCTTTAAATATGTAATTGTTGTGATTGCTTTGATATTTTTTTTTAGGTGATTTAACTGCTGTCTACCTATTAGGCTGCAGATACTTTGATAAACTCACCTGTTCATAGAATTCATTCACAATTCCTTCTGTCCACTGCAGATGCAGCTCCTTATTCTTCAAGGGCCCATTGACATCTGCAAGCTTGATGCACATCTGGCACACCAACAATCGGTCATTCTCGTTGGTCCAGTCAATGCCAGACACTCCTTCATCACCCACCTGAGGAGAAACGAGGGCAAAGAAAAATGTGTTGTCTACTGATTAGTCTGGAGGTTCATCCAGCCATTGCTCAGTGTTGGTATTTATTTAACTATATCGGCGTTTAAACCAGCAGATTTCATGTGTAATTTTACTTTTCTTGCTTTAAAACAGTTGTTTGCCAATGTTCAATGCAGTTTATTTATATGGGGCCAATTTACAACACATGTCATCTCAGGGCCCTTTACAAACTCATTTCAGTCAAATCATACAGACAGATCGGTCAAAAAATTTTCTATCTAAAGAGACCCAGCAGATTGCATCGAGTCATTGAATTGCAGCATTCACTACAGCATTTGCTCCACCTAGTGGACAGTCGCTGGCATTGTGTCATTGACTTTGCAGCAATCCCTCACCCTGAGCAAACATGTAGCGACAGTGGAGAGGAAAACTGCATGTTAATAGGAAGAAACCTCGAGCAGAGCCACGCTCGGTGTGAACGGCCATCTGTCAATATAGGTGCACACATTTGATAAACAGCTCTTATGCATGTTTAAATCATTAACTGTCTTTATTTTTAAAGAAATGGCTGGGGGAGGACTTTTTATTGTGCAACACCAGGTGGTGGATGAATCCATCAGGCTACTAGAAGCTAGGGACCTGACCCTGGAGGAGCTACCAAGACTTAATGATTTGAATGAGCTTAGTGTTAGGTCTTTGTTTTCAGTTTTAGCATGTGTCTTGTAGTTATGTGATGGTTTGAATTAGTTTGCCAAGTTTATTTTCTGGTTGTTTCTCTTAGCGTCCTCCCCCCCCTGCTTCATTTCTTGTGGGCTAACCTTTGTGTACATATTTATTTTTGAGTGAAGTCTGTTGTTATACTAAGTTATGTTTGTCTTTGTTGATCTCACTTTGCTTTTGGGGATTTTTGGGGAAAGTTAAGAGGAGAATATTTTTTATACCTTCTGCTTTACTGCTTGGTCCCTGACAATTAGGATAATGTGGAATAAATGGCAATCAACCAGAGCCAGAAAGACATAGTTAACCAAGAAAAGTGAATAAAAAATTGTGTTTTACTTTTGCATTAAATTCTGCGAGGAAGTCAAAGTGCTTCTTGAGGTCGGTGGCCAGGATTGCTTCAATGACGAGAAAGCGGAACCGCTTGAACTCCACGTGTTCAAGGTTAGCCAGGAAGTTGAACTCAGGTCGAGACATGAAGAGGTTCCACGCTGCTGCCGCATGATGGTTTTCCAGCACTGACCTGTCATTGTATAGAAGAGCCTACAGCAAAGGAAGAAAGAATATCATTCAAATCAACACAGAGTGCAATGGATATTCCATGAGAGTTTAACATAGTTTATTATGCTATTACAACATTTTAAGCATGAGTAGCAGTTAGTGGTTTTAACAATACATATTTAGTTTATTGATCAGTAACATGTCTACACATGATTATTCTGCTAGTTGTTGGTCTGTCTTTTCATTTTATTTGTAATAAAGTAGTCATAGGGTAATATCTACTTTTGATTATAAATAATGGTGAACGTATACATTATCCTCTGATACTCAGTGGGAAGGCCAAGCTGAATAAGCTTTTTTAAGTCATAAATTCAAAATTTTTATAAACCCTTCCAAACATGTTCAGCCTTAAGAAACAGTAAACACTGAAACACAACACAAACCAACTGACCCTTACCTGAAAATGCACCAATTTGACATTTCAACAGTTAAAGGTCTCTGTTAAACACATTTTATTACTCGAAAAAAGATTAAATTGGTTTCCTTCTTACAGGAGAACATGGATGGATGGATGGTTGGATGGACAGACAAAAAAATGGATACGTGATACACAAACAATTAGGCACCTTGGAGATTCCAAGATTATTTGCTAAGTAAAAATTGTCAGTCCCGGCATACCATGCCTTGTCTCGTAATAACTTTTAGCGCAGTTCATGTTCATTTACAGAGAATAGACACATGGCAGCTTGAGTTTTACCAAACTCTGAGTAACCTCAAGTGTTCAAAATAGTTACATATTTCATCTTTGTGTTTATTTCTTTATTTATGAGTTTAAAAAAAAAATGTGAGCTGACTCTGCAACTGTTGGCAAAATGCTACAAAGACTCAAGCTCTGCCAATGTTGAGCCATCCCTTGATCCCCCTCTCACTGCCAGGACACTACGTTTACGTACCTGTGGTGCACTCGTGGCTACCAGAAATGCATTTGTTCTTCCAGGGTGGTCGTAGTCGTGCATGGCAGCAGCTACATAGAGGGCCATGAGCTCCAGGGCGGGAATTAGACCGCACAGGGAGCCGTAGCCGTCTTCTAGCATAGAGCTCATCTTGGACGCCAGGAACCCTGAGGCTCCAGACGTGATGCTGTCCACCGAGTCTAAAGACGGCAGAAAAACACAAGCTGTCAGTGAGGAAAATCCGGTCTCTTCTTTGCTTACAGAGCAGCACATTGATTAGCAATCTGATGCATTGAGTTCAAATCAAAACAAGCGACACACTGACAATCATAGTAATATAAGCACATTAAATACAGAAAATAGTACTTTACCAGCATTTTTTGATTTTACACTCTGCTTGTAACAGAACAGAAATATGAGTTGTGTTTAAACTACCATAAACACATTACTAAATGTGCTTCGTAGTCTGCTCATTGAATTTTAGTGCCTAAATGAAACTGTGCTGAATTTATCGGTGCATTACATACACTCTAAAACCTGCTAAGTTATGTATTTAACCAGAGATACAAAGGTTTCTGCCACAACTTCACCGATTTCCAAGGTGCATGAAGATGGTCAAAGATCTGGAGAGATACAGACTGCAACAACACTTGTAGTGCTAGGAAACAACTTTATTTGCTGAAACGAGTTGGTCAGGAATGCATTGGTCAGAAAAAAGTTTTATCCTTGGACTTCAAGTGTTCCTGGAGTCTTCACTATGTCTTTAACCCAAATGGTGTGTCACTTAAGGTTAACATCAACTTTTTGTTTGCTAACAGCGAGCGCTAGCTATGTTCAACATTTGGACCAAAGAACTTGTCATAAAGTTATAGAGGCTAAGAAACTACTTTGTTTCCCTGCAATATTAACATTACTTGTTTTGCTGTAACAATTTATTTATTAATTAAAGAAGCATAGCGAAAGTTCCAGGATTTTTGCAGACGTCTGCCCCCTTTGGTGACACGTCGAAATGACACCAGCATGGGAGCAGAGGGAAAGCATCTGCCGCTGTGACTGCACAGATCTTTTGTTTAGAGTTGTAACGTCTTCTGAGATAAGAAAGCTGTAAATATTGAAGTTAGCCCATGTTCTCTCGCTAATGCATCAATTACAGGGGAGACTCAAGAAAGAAAGTAGCAGGGTGAACGAGAGCACACAGTGCGTCACACCCATGCCACACCTAGAGGATTCGGCCCAGATCACTCTCTCATGATCTAACTAATGAAGCCTATAGAGGAAACTGTGGTAAATAGAGGACAACTCATATTTTACACATCGGGCGATTGTAAGGGTATGTATGGGAAAGAAAATAAACAATATTTAACAATAACAATATTTAAAAACTTGCAGTATGCACCCCCAAAATAATTTTGGCCAGAGATGGATGGAGGTGATAAAAAATGACAAATTTTATAGAGTGTTATTTATCTAATGTGCATTGTGTTGTCCTAGTTGAGCTGTTAAACAATGAAAGTCCTATTTGAGGTAGCAGTCCTTTTAAAATTAATTTTCTATTTTGTATCTGATAAATGTTGTTAGATTTGATTATAAGTTATTAAAAATATCCCATCGAGTTGTTTTTGTCAATTTGACTTTTCCAAAACAGATATCTTATCATTTTCTATAGGGAATGTCTGTTTTCAGACAGTGGGTACCAGTGTGTATCCCGTTCTCCGTGGGCAGGGTGGGCAGGCCCGGCACAGGCTGCGTGGTGAGGTACCACACGGCATGCAGCACATCAGTCGCATGGATTCGGTTGTGATCTGAAAGAACAACCATGTTGCTAAATTAGATAAAGACAACAGTGAGAACATTTTTGCAGTAAAGTAGCCCTTTACCTAACTTCCAAATGCTACAATAATTATTGTTATTGAATCAAATTAATAAAGAGTTTAAAAAATAGTAAGTCTTATTTGGTTGGCTACTTCGCAATGTGACAGCCAAAATAGTTAAACATAAAGAAAACAATTACAGGACCTGAAGGACTCAGAAACTTGGTAAGAAGATTTCTTGAAAATATAAAAACACAACTTAAGCCAAAACAAACTGAGGGCAGAAATTCATAGAAAGGGTTGCAAACAAATAAACAAATGTGGAAGTCAGTTGTCAGTAATTCATTGACTAATCTGTACCGGAAAAAAACAAAAACAAACTAGAAACCTCTAACTAGTAGTGCTTTTTCATGTGTAATCGACATGACAGAACAATAAGACACCCAGGACAAACCTGAGTCCAGCGTGGGAAGAGAATGGACCAACAATAGTCACAAAATGAAAATATGACGGCTGATTTTAAAAACGTTTTTAAACTACCTCATGTTGCGGAGATGCTTTAGTCAAATAGACCCAGAGAGGCATCTGTAGAATTAGACACTTTAATTATATGATTAAAACTTGTTCCCTATCTTAGGACTTTAGGCTCTGTCTTCACATTGATAACATAATCACCTTAGAGCAAAAAACAACTTTTGCAAAGCAAGTGAAATCAGGAATGATGAACATATTTTTGGGATGTTTTCTCTGTCAAGTACAAGAATAATCATCTGCCTCAGATAGCCCGGAGACCTGGTATTTTCTCTTTATGCCTCAATATTTGTAAATTGCTGGGATACATTTTGATGTCCTACTTTAAAATGAGTTTTCAGACCCTCCAGTCTAAATGTACTTACAGAAGGCTTAGAGGAAGAAAACTTATCCAGAAATAATATGATTATGGTTCAGCATTAAATACTTTATGGAATCCCATCATATGTTAGAAAACCTAAAATGTCTTGAGCCGAAAGAGTTAAAACAAATCATATGTAACTTAGCACCATTAGAAGGTTTGAATTGCCTAGCTCCAAATATATAGCTTTATATATTAATTGCTGCACTTTAAATAGAATACAAAAGACCCATCGTTCCCTAAGCTCATTTCTGCAACCTACAGTATCTCCAGCGTGGCATTACACATGCCAGACAGAGACAGAGGAGCAATGTGATGCAGTTTTATTACATGAGCAATGGATCCCCCTTGTGGCAGCTAATGGTACTAAAGGTATTACATTTTCTACGGTATATACACATTTGGATGGTCTACTCACATGGTATGTCCCTGTAGCCGTTCTCCAGGGCATGGAAGTAGTTCATAAACTCTTTGATGGGAATCTTGAAGGTCCCAAACAGACCAGTGTCCTCAAAGAGCCGATAGGAAACCTAAAGGATAAGAACAGAATAACCTCTTAACATCTGAGCAAACATTTACAAAATGACCAACATTCGTTTTTTCACTAAAATGCATGTAGGGAACTGCTTTTTTTTTTTAATAAAATGTGTTGAGTTCTTGGGTCTTGATGGTCTAGCTTATTGAGCAATTTATTGCATCTTTAATGTTTAACGTGTAAATCTGCAATTAATCTGCAAAATGTCTCTAAGGCAGGTCTGCATTGATCCATTGCTGAGCCTCCTGCCTGTCACATACATTTACATATAAAATTATAAAATATTAATAGCAAGCATTTAATTTGGTTCCATTTGTTCATTCTAAATTCAGCCAGAAAGTTTTTTTATTTTTTTTATTTTAATTTCACCTGGCTGAGGATGCACCCTGTTTTGCCATGGGTCTTCTCCACAAGGCTGAAAATAGGAAAGTTCCAGTTGTTGAGCTGACTCATCAGGGGTTCCAGGCCCGGCATGACCGGACTCTCTGGGGCAGACACTGACTTTTCCTGAAAGCCAGAGACAACTCTTACTTTGTGTTCGTCTGGTGCCCTTCGCTCCGGTTGAACCCACTAAAGCTGTTTACCTCTGGGGACGGCAGGAGTGGGTGAAGAACAATGCCCTCTGTTGGACACTCCCTGCAGCCATCTCTCGCTTCACGCGGCTTCTTGCCTCCCTCTCCCTCGTCGTCATTTTGTGCAAAGTCGCTGCTGTCACTGTGGTTGGTCTCGTAAGTGCTGTCGTAGGTGCTGTCGTAGTCTGAGGAAGCTACGACACGCTCATCTGGGAGGCAATCACACAAACACAGACCCGTGCTGTTCTGAATCTTGGCTACCATTTCTATTCTGTTTCACGGAGACGTTTCTGGGCCAGTACCTGGATGGGGTATTCTGTCTGTTTTGCTTCCTGATTCTACTCCGTTGTTTAGCCGATTGTTGAACGGCCTGCCGCAGCTAAAATTGAGAGCGCAGAGGCATATCAGCTCACTTTCTGCATTTAGAATCGCTTAGGAGAGCGCAACTGGCTGGACCTTACCTGCCGCAGAGTGACTGAGGCCGCCAGTGAATGGTGGTGGAGCTTGGCGCGCTCTGGCTGTGAGTTAAGGCTCTGTGATGGCTCTTGGAGGCAACAGACACAGGAACCTGCTCTGTCTGTGGCTCGGTCGGCTCGGGAAGCTGCACTGAGCACGTCTTTATCGTTGGGCTGGAGACGGGAGTTCCCTGGACAGGAGGAGACGGACACGGAGAGCCCAGAGGTGATACGTTGGAAGGAGGGAAACCTGAAAAACATTGTTCCCCGGGTTAAATGGAGTCATTTAAAACAAGGCCAGAATGATCCACACACATGTGCACAGACCTGGTCTTCCCAGTGGTTTGCTGTAGAGGTGGTTGGAAGTGCCAGCGGCAGTGTAGGAGGCTGACATGGAGCGGCTCTTTGAGATGGTTACCATCAACGGGTTGTTCCTCGAATCACTGCTTTGGCGAGAGAATTCAGTCAGATGCAGAAATCAAGTTAATCCCACCTTGTTGAAGGTGCTGAGATGATTACCCGTCCACAGTGTGTTTGGTGCTGGCTGAGCGATCTCTCCGCACAGGGCCCGGCTCGATGGTGGGCAGCCCTGTTGCTGACGTGGTCGTGGTCCAGGTTGAGGAAATTCTTCTCAGCAACCCTGGTGGCAGACTCCTTCTGAGACGCTGCAGGGCGAATAAAGACAGATACATTTTACCCACCTGCAACAAGGTTATTCATACTGCTTCAACTGTTTTGACATCTTATCACAGAAACTGGCAAACAAACTTGAACCTCTGTGATGGCCCTACACACACCGGCACATGATTGTAAAGTAGTACTAAAAGGTTAAAATTCCTTGACGAATAATTATCTGATTTTTCACTTCATTTACACTTGCATTCAGGGCATATGTCTACAAGCTTTGTACATTCTTGCTCTGTGAACAATGGCAATTAGCTCAAGCAGATTTTTGATTTAAAAAAGCTGGACTGTATGCTTAGGATCCTGATAGACGGTGAGAATCCACCCCAGTTTCCGCCTATATCAGGTTTCCCTCAGTGAACGACTTGTATTTAGCTGTATAGCTACCCGTCTACTCTGACAGGTTCCCCTGTCCCAGCCTCCTCACAGCGTGACGATGCCTCCACCTTGCTGGGCAGGGTGTGTTCGGGGTGATGTTGATTTTATAGTATTTTACATGAAGGCATATCCATTTTGGTTTTGTCTGACCAGAGAACATTCTTCCACAGGTAGCTAGTGGCAAACTGCAAACAGGACTTTTTTGGGCTATCTTTGAGCAATGCTTTTGTTCTTACTACTCTTAATGTAAAGGCTAGATTTGTGAACTCCATGACTGACACTTGTTCTGACAGCAGACTATCCCACCTGTGGTTCTCCGCAGCTCCTCCAGAGCTACCGTGGCTGTTTTCCTGATGAACCCAGCCCCCTTCTGGCTTTTAAGTTTATGTGTGCCGTACTCTTTCTACTTTCAAATGATGAGATAAACTGGGCTGCACAGTGGATCAGATTTAATCGTGGGTGTCTTGCAACAAGAATGTTATGGGTTCAAATCCTGGTGTGGGATCCATACATTTACATGGAGTTCAGCTGTTTTCCTTCCCATGCGTGGGTTCTCTCTAGCTACCCCATGCACTTCCTACAATGCAAAATTCACGTATGTTAACAGGGCCGACTAAAATTGTCCATGTGTTTTTGCTGTGTGTTTCTGTTTTGCCCTGTGATACACTGGCAACCTGTTTTAATTTATAATTCACAAATAGGAAAAAAGTCACCAAACAGTAGAAAGGCCAGGAATATGATACATTAGATTGTCCAACCTCTGTAGTGCTGAAAGCTCAAATAAGTAAATGGACAGGCAGGGGAACAGATGGATCGTCTAAGTCTAAGTCGAGTCTGAAGTCTTTTATCTTTGCAACTTAGGTGCAACTTGAACCGAAGTATTAAATCGTGGATATGGATAAGCGGGTACAGATAACGGATGTATGGATAGACTAAACCTTGCTTCATATGTTTTATGCTTAGAATATGTTGAACCCTAACCCTGCTTTAAACATCTCTTTAAACAACTTTCTCCCTGACCTAAAGTCTCTAACAAACATCTGAGGTCTCTGTATTTATACTTTGGTAAGATTACACAAAGATTGACTATTTATTCCTGAAGACAAGTGCTTGCACTGGACTTGATTTAGAGGTATAACATTAAGGGTTCTGAATACCAATGCATGACAAGCTGTTTCAGATTTTTATTTGTAAAAGTAAGATGTTGGATATAAGCTGACAAAATGTGTAATGTGGGCACTTTTTAAGGTTCTGTGGGCATCAGAGAAAGTCTACGGTAGCAAAATATGCAATGAAAGAACTTGAAGATCTTGTCTTTTCAAATTCCTGAAGAAGACCCCGTCCTGAAGGTGTCAGGCCTTTAGGTGTGACTTGTACAGTTTTAATAAAATTCTCAGTGATGCATTCTTTAAAAAAGATGAGTGGCTTACAGTGAATGAAGATCATCTAGTTGTGCTCCTGTGTCAAAAGTGTACAACTGAGCTTCCAGAGTGTGAGTTACTTGGGTCTGCACTGATAAACTGTGAAAATAACAGATCTGACAGTGCAGGGCTCCATCTTCAGTGATGGATGGATGGATGGATGGATGGATGGATGGATGGATGGATGGATGGATGGATGGATGGATGGATGGATGACTTGATTTTTCAGCATTCCCATTCCATTTTGGGTTAGTCTGTTTATTTTTGTGTACGCCTTTGAATTTTCTTGTTTCACTGGCGCTGGACAGAGGACAAATGAGTTCCTATGTGTATGGTTTACCTTTTTGGCTTCATGTGACTTCATGCTGGTCTCTACTTAGTTACTTAAAATGGTCCTTTAGGCACAGCTCTCTGCATCCATGGCAAATCAGCTCTTATTGTGTCCTTCTTCATCTAATCAGATTAATTCATCATAATCTATCCATCAAAGTCACATCTTTGGCATCTTAGGTGTAGAGGTGCAAATGTCTCTCTCACATGATGCAAACAGAAGAGTCAGACTACGCTAACAAAAAGACAGGGGATAATGGTGCAGCGAAAGAACATACAGACATTTATTGGCAAAATAATAATTTCATGATGCTTTTGCTGGTGGAAAGAAAAAACATTTAAAGGAACTTGGACGAGATTGGCGAGACTTTAAAACCCGGCAGCAGGCAAGTGACTAAGGAAGGCTTTTATGTTCAAGTAGAGTTTATTGTAGTGTGATAATCTTCGACTTGTAGTGAGTCCGCCTCCGAAAGTCACCTCGAAGTCACCAGTCACAAGTCGCCACAGTTCATCTGTCAAAAAAAATCTTAGAATGTTCATGTAGCTGATATTTACAGTTTTTATTGATTGCTTTGACCTGTTTGAAGATCTTGCAGCCTTTCAGTCTTCTTCATCACCATCTCAGCAGAGCAAAAGACACCTCTTGCAAATGAGTTAACCCATTCTCATTGGTTTGACACATTTTCCCTGCCCTTTTGCAAAATAGTTAATGCAGATGTCATTCATGCAGTCCAAACTCCAATGTTTTAGCTGTGGTAGCCAAACCAAAACCATATGTTCCTAGCTTTTAGAAACTTCTTGATCGGTATGAAATCACTGAAGCACCTGATTGACACTTCTTCACACAACTTTTCAATTTGCAGTCAGTTTGCAGGCCTTATAATGGGCCATGTTGTGTGTTGTTCTTTGCAAGCATGGATGGTCTAAAGCAGATGAGAGTCAAAGTAAGAGGTAGATGGGTCAAGGGAAGAAGATTAAGAGGAAGAGGAATCTGTGTGTGAGGTGGAGGTGTAGCTAGAAGGGATCAAGTTACAGACAAAATTCGGGCAACTGTGATTGATCATGTGGTAAATCCTGGCCTTTCACTTAGAGGGGCGAGACAAAGAGTCCAACCTGTTCTCAAAAGAAAGGCGGTTGCATCCATTGCACGAGTTTTTTCAACTGGGGAACAGGTAATGTTGCTATACAGTATACACACACACATATATATATATATATATATATATATATATATGTATCTATTCCTATAGAGAAATTCTTCAGTGCATGGAGATGGAAGTTATATGATCACTGCCCCTGTGAGCAGATGCCCTTGCTCAATGCAATGACTGCTGCTGCCCAAGATTTAGATGCAGAGGCATGTCAAGGATTGATCAGACATGGAAGAAGATTTTTCCCAAGGTGCATCGCAGGGGAAAATATTGAGTGTGATGAAGATGAGGCCATGTGGCCTTTTCGTCAAGAGAGAAGAGATTAGAAGAGACAGACAGCCCTAGTATTTTCTGTTGGAATATTTCATTTGTAGCCACAATCTGAAAAAAAAAAAGAATAACCAATAAAATTTGCATTACAGAATATCTAATTCTGGATCCATTATTTGCAAGAAGGCAAATTTGACTACAAATGACACTGATATTTAAGCTATGTCCAGTCTTTGGCTACAATGACCAGCAATGCAGCACTGTTTCACATTGAGTGTGGTATTTTGTTGCCCTTTGTGTATTGAGTGATTGGAAGGGCTCATACATTTGTGTGCAAGTTGTGTTGTTTGAGGGCAAAATGTGCTTTTGGTCCATATTTTAAATGTTTTAAATGTTAAATGAGTTGGAGCCTTTTGCAAACAAAATGTGTAATTTTGACCATTGGTGCCACTGTTTAGGCCTCTGCGTTAACTGTTTTGAAAAATTTGGATTTTGAGTTGATGCTGCGTCAAAGCAATCAATAAAAACTGTAACTAACTACAATGTTGTTAGCATCTAACGCTAATGCAAACACTACTACAGATAATTTTTGTATGTCGCTATACTTTTTCTAAAATTAGGTCCGTCTCTGGAAATTGTGACAAAAACTGTGACTGGCAACTAAACAACACGACTGACACATTATAATTCAGAGGAGGAACATCCTAAGCAACAGTAAAGTTTTGAGCTAAAGATTCTCACATAACCGGTGCAGCTTGTTATAGAAAATTATTGGATTGTTTACGTGAATGGTAAATGGTAAATGGCTTGTACTTGTATAGTACAAGCACTTTACCCCCAAAGCACTTTACACTACAATCCATGCGTTTATTTTTAGTAGAATTGATTACTGCAACGGTGTTTTCACAGGTCTGCCTAAAAAGTGGATCAGACAGCTGCAGCTGATCCAGAACGCTGCTGCCCGCGTCCTCACTAAGACTAAGAAAGTAGAGCACATCACCCCAGTTCTAAAGTCCTTACACTGGCTCCCTGTATCTCAGAGAATAGACTTTAAAATACTTCTGTTAGTCTATAAATCCCTGAATGGCTTGGCACCTAAATACATCACAGACTTGTTATCAGCGTATAAACCCTCCAGACCACTCAGGTCTTCTGACTCCAGCCTACTCTGCATACCTAGAACCAGAACCAAACATGGAGAAGCAGCTTTTAGTTCCTATGCTCCAATTATCTGGAACAAACTTCCAGAAAACTGTAAAAGTGCTGAAAGCCTGAGTTCCTTTAAATCGAGATTAAAAACACATTTGTTTAGAATTGCCTTTGAATGTTCAAGTTAAAATGTTTTACTGTTTTCAAATGTTCTTTTTTGTTTCTACACTATCCCTACTTGCTTTTATTCTGTTTTATTTTCCTATATTTTAATCATGTAAAGCACTTTGCATTGTCTCTGTACTGAATTGTGCTATATAAATAAATTTGCCTTGCCTTGCCTTGCCTTACAATCAGTCATTCACCCATTCCCAGCTGACGGTGGTGAGCTGTTAGCAGCCAAAGCTGCTTTGGGGCAGACTGTCAGAGGATTGATCTTTTTTTTTTTTCACAAAATTACCAGGGCCACACTTATTGGCATCCCTAACAATTCAAATATAATGCCACATTTACTGTAAATTTATACTCTTAAATCTTTGTTGGATTGCTAGTTTTTTACAGTATTAATCTGTGGCTCTGTGTATCCTTTGGTTATAATCATGATGTATAATTATGACCAGACCCACTTTTTTATCACCATGTAAAGTGATAAGGATGGTGAGAGGTAAAGTGTCTAAATTTCACTGTTAGAATACCGCAGCACTGGAGTAGTTACCCTGTTTCCATTACAACCATTAGACACGATCTAAATGAAAACCAGTTTGGAAGAAAAAAAAAAGCCACAAATGTAAACAAGTTGGGTTTGCTAAACGCTACTGGGACTTTGTAATATGCTTTGGTCAGATAAGACTAAAAGTAACAAACACTCCACATGGGCCTGGTGTGAAACAAAGGATGAATGTGAAGCAAAATGATGTTAATTCCACCATAAATATGTTAATTATGGTGGAAGAGTTGTAATGAATCCAGGCTAAACAAACAGTGGCCTCTATCTGGAAACTAAAACAAAAAAAATAGGTTTGATAGGATAATAATCCAAAACATGTGGTAACATGAACAAAGAAAGTGAACCTTCTCCCTTGGCTATATCAGCCCTCAGACCTATAGTCCTAAAGAAAACCTCTGGGGGGAGCTGAAGAGAAGAGTGTTAGAGACTGGCCAGTATTCTGGACAATCTAGGGAGCTTGTGTAAAGAGATCAAGATCACTCTCTCTGTTTACTCCCTCCTTGTGAAGTGTTTAAAAAATTGTATAAACCAGGTTGAAACCCTGTCTAAATTTAAAGCAAACAATCAGTCTAATCTATTTTACACGAAACTTCAGCTTGCAAACAATTCTGATGCTTTGTATCATACCCCAAAATGCTGTTTAAATTGCATCACGTTTTTTAAGTCTTATCTGAAAAGCTCCAACGTAACGCAACAATCTCATAGTTTTATACTTCCCTCCAAAAGAAGAAATACTTAGTTGTCACGCTGCAGGTTTCCTTGTGGTTCCTAGAGTTTCTAAAAGTGGAACAGGAAACACAGCCTAAGGGAGGTGACCCCGAGCTGTTCCGATGTTACGCAGCTATGGGCCTGAGCTGGATGTCCCGCGATGCACTCAGTGTGTTAGCCTTGTTTTAGGGTGTTTTTCGCCATCACAGATTTCATTGGGCTCGAGTTTTACACATGTTCCTCTCAGACCTGGCTGCAGAAACAATTTAAGGGGGGTATTGGGAGGGAGGGGGGCATAACATTTTGCTTCAGGCTGAACAGTGGCTCTGTGACCACTCCTAGGAACTCAAGGAAAAAAATTACTGCAATAATATCCCAAAATCAAAATATATATATATTGAAAAGTAATAGGAAAAATATTAAAAAATCATTGTGTGGCAGAAAAGTTAAAGCTTCTATATTTTAATAAAATGCCATTTCCTTGCATTCATTTTATTGATTTATTTTGAAATATGTGGAATCTGTCGAACCTGCATCATCAATGATTATGCTTCAATTCACAGGTAATCAAGTGTCACTCTGAGATGGTAAATGTAGTTGTAAATGCCTCAAATGGGGTTGAGTTCTACTGATCAGCTTAAACAGTCATACTAGGAGAGGGAACTACTGCAGCTAGGGAACACAAGGATCAGAACAAAGCAGTGCTCCCAGAAAACCCGAGTTTCTTCCATTTGGCTCAGTTGCTGCTCCATTTTGCTCCTTGTGTTTCCTAGCTGCCGCAGCTAACCCTCTTAGCTTGAATGTTTACTCCAGTGTTGACTTCAGTGCTCACGTTTTCAACAAAAATTAGTGGCTGCTTCCTGCTCTCACATATGTAAAGCTCCATTGTCACTTGTATTTGTTTGGAAATAAGTCTAAACCTCCATGCATAGCAGCACTAGCGACGGTGACCACAGCCGTCTCTGAATAAGTTGGCTACGCTACAAATGTAGGACTCAGTGACCCACCCCCTCCATTCGTAGTTGGCTAGGAAATTGACTCCACTCTTTGGCTTGATTGGTTGAATTGTATGATTGACAACCCGAATTGGCCCCTATGATGTGAAAAATAAATAGATAACAGCTGCCAGTCCAGGGTGACCACGGCCCCCCAATGCCCACCCATGCCGCCGGGGATGTTTCCATTGTCCTGATTTGACAAATCGCTTATGGAGGAGGAAGATTCCTCTTATGCTACGTCTGTGTCTGGTTAATGTGTCATCTTCTTTAAAAGGAGTTGGAGCTCTCAGAAATTTGCTTGGCGAGAACCATTGTTGTTAGTTGTTTCTATGTAACTGAATAATGTCACTGTAAGGGAGTAGTGATTTGTCCTGGTTATAAATCTACGTCTCGCTCACCAACCAGGACATTTTCCATTGAGGAGAAAGATCTTAACCGTGTTTTTAAAATTCTTAACCCAATTCTACAACCAGACACATAACCCTAAACTGCTCCAGCTGAATAAGCCAAAAATACATGTCAGGCCTTGCAAAGCTATTCACACTCATCAAAGTTTAGGGTTGTTACACTATAAAACCACAAACTTTTATATGCTTCATGAGTCAGACCGGTACAAGTGCTCCATTATTATAAAGTAAAGGGGCAAACAGATAAGATTTCAAAATGATTTTTACAAATCTAAAATGTGTACTATGCATTAGTGTTAAAACCACTCAGTTTTTAGGATCACCTTTCTCTCCAATTCCAGCTGCAAGTCTCATGGGTTACGTCTATACCACCTTTGCACATTTCAAGACTGACAACTTTGCCTACACTCTGGCAAATCAGACAAGTCTAAAGCCGCTGCTCACTTTTCAGGTATCCTGTCTTACATCACACGCTTTATTTAGTTTCCTTGCCACCTTGAATGCCTGCATACATTTTCAAGCATTGGCCTTGTCAAACAATATAAAGCCATCAAGAGCATTTCGTGCAATTTGAACCACAATAACCCTACAATAACGTAGAGTATTAGCATAATTGAGGAAGGAGAAGGAGACACCTGCTTAAATCCCAAAGCGCCCAAAATCCTATCCTCAGCTTTTCATGTATAGATGCCAGTACCCAATCAGGACATAACACAGACATCATTTGTGGAATCTGACAAGGGGAACAAGCTAGTTAAATGACATGAACCCAAGGCATACATAGGCTCAAGCATATAACTTCTGTCACTGAAGCCATTTGATGCACTTAGTTATGAGATAACCATTGTCAACTATTGCTGCTGATTTATTGATAGTTACCAAAATGACATAGCATAATTCTTACTAAACAATAATAAATAACTCAAAGCTCACATAAGTAAATGGATGGGTGGGTGGTTATAGATGTTCAGATGCAGAGTACCTCAGATCATTGTGCTGCTGCATAACTGAAGTGTACTTTATCTTAAGGCCAGGAACCAGACACCGGACATTTTCCTTCAGGATTTTCAATAGAGCAGAATTTATGGTCCCATCGATTTTTAAATTTCCCCTTAACCTTAACACTACCACCACTGAATCCGTAATATGTTGTTTTTCTGAAATGCTTTTTGTATGTAACCAGACACAATTAAAAAAAGCTAGTGTTGTCTCATCTGTCCACGTGATTTTTTTTTTAGAAGTCTTAAGAACAATCAAGATATTTTTAGGCCTGGTATTTATTAAAAGTAGTTTGATGACTTGAAAAACTTAAGTTTGAAAAACAAAACACAGCAAGAAAGGGACAAATTGATACAACACATTTTCATGGCACAGTATGTTGAAAGAAAATACGTCCACGCTTTTATGCTCCTTCTGAAAAAACCTTCTCCTGTGAGAATGACAGCAAATACGACACTGACACAATTTCTTCTTTCATGGCTCAAAAGAATTCCCTGCAATAACAGTAAAAATGTTTTTGTTTTTTTTTATTGTTTACGTCCTTGTTTGATTTTACTTGTTCTTTGAATCCTGAGAGGAGCTCTGACCTTAAGGCTGGGAACGGGCTGTGAAGATTTTTCTGTTGATGTGTTTCTCCTCATTTTGCATACTTTATTTGAACAGTACTGCTGTAATTATCAGAGTGTTGCCGGTTCCAAGCTATTTTAGCATACTTACTCTACAGGCTTTATTTTAGCTGGTTTACAGACCTCATATTTATGATAACAATAATCATTATCTTTAGTTCTCATTAGAACTTTTGTACATTCAAATGAAATTTATGCTCTGCATTTAGCCAATCCCTATTAGGAAGCAGCGTGCATCCACTATGCTGCGCCCAGAGAGCACTCTGCCGCTAAGGGTCTTACTCAGTGGCAGTCTTCCTAGGATGCAATAAAGTATGTTCTGTTGTTATCAATAAAAGCAATGACTTGCATATGGGAAATCTGAAGAAGAAGCCCAAAATTTACCTTTGGGATGGCCAGCCTCTCTGGTTTTTCCGGCCCATCCTCTGAGTCGGAGCAGGCATGGGGGTCTGTGGGGATGCGAGGTCGATGGAGTGGCTGGATGTTGATCTGGGTGCTGAGGAGGTTGCTGACAGCTTTCAGAGAGCTGCTGGTGTTCGGGGGCAGGGAGGGGTCTGCCAGCAGGTCCGAGATCATACCATGGGCCTCTCCCATCACCGCAATGTCCACCACCACGCTGGTGCCCGAAGACTGAAAGAAGAGTGAGGGAAAATAAGTTGTAAAAGCGCTCATTTAGGGACAGAAACAAGGATTTTGTTTTCTGAAAAAAAGAGAAAATGATTTAAGCAGCTAACTGTGAATCAGTCTGCCTGACGGTGGGGTTCTGCACAACACTTTTACAGTCCAAGAGCCACATGTTAGTCAAGAAAAAGAAGAATGACAGCATAAACATATCTCCAGCAACATTCACAATTTTAAAGCTGCTGCATGATATTTCCTCTCACTTTACCACACAGGAGCACACTAAACTAAATGTTAAAGGTGTAAACAGGGCAGACCTTATGTCCTAACAATGTCCTAATCATGTGCACCTGAGGTGATACACTTGTGTATAATTTTAGCCACTTTGAAGGGGAATTGATTTGGGGTGTCCAAATTGATCAGATAGCAATTTTTGATAACATTTTGAAAAACAAATTAAAACGTCTTCAGTTTTTAAAGGATATTTATAGAATTTGAAATTTACAGTATGGTTAGGAAAGCAAACAGGTTGTCACACAGACAAAACAAACACACCAAAGCCAACTCTGCCAAATGCTATCTGTCTCTCATTAGTATATTCATTATTTAATCAATACATTGGCTTAAGGGAGAAATGGAATACATTCTTCTTTAATGGTATGTGATTAACTCAATAATGTTTGCTGTCTTCCATATTAATAGGAACAACAATGCAAACAACTATACTCACGGATAAAGACAAAAGGCCCTCCGAAGACCCAGGCATAAAGTTGTATATTATAGGTTTGATGGAATATACTTGGAATTTATTTATTAATAAAAAATGTTAGTATGAAAACATACATTTTATTCTACTGGGTTATTTGTAGTGCTTTATCTGTAAGTATATTAAACATTGTAAATGTGAAACGAGAAACCTTCTTATCAAATAGTATTTTGCTAAGATGACTCTCTCCAGATGGATGTCGTTCCGCTGAGCTCCACACGGCTCCACACATCCATCTGGAATCGCTAGAATTAGGAGGGATTTCAATCCCGCATACAATGGACGAGCCAATCAGGATCACTGGGCGGGATTTTCGTAGATGTGACGTATCAGAGAAGCAACTGTTTGGATTCAGACAACAATGGCCGCTCGCAGCGAGGAAGCAAGCGGTGACCAGACGTCCCTGAGTGCCAGTTTTGGATTACCTGTCCCCGGCAAAAGCTGTCCCTGGAAATGTCCCCAATTTCATTGTATCATGATGGAGTATAAAAGTTTAACGCAGTAAGATGTATTTACCCGGTCCTGCCACTGTCCCGACGTAATAGAAGACATGAGCCAAACGCCTTGCTGCCCCGTCGGTGTTGCAGATCGGGCAAAGCAAACCAACCCCCCGACACAGACTCTGAACTTAGTAGAATCAGAGATGTCCCCGGCTTTCATTAGAGAAATCCGATCACCCGGTAACATAAATGCCACCACCGCTTGCCCGCTGGGCAGAAGGCCGAGACGTGGATGTGGAGTTCTTTTACCCAGGATGCTGTTTGGCTTTGAGAAGGAGCAATTCAAAGCTGTTAGGCTTGCGACGATGGCGGATGAGTCTCTGATTGTATGGAGGTAGGCAATAGAGTTCCTTCAGACTGAAATCCCGCTTAAGTTCTGTCATGGTTGAGTTTTGGTTTGGCTTTGTTTTTCTGTTATTTTCATTTTGTCATCTCTTTTGGGTTAGGTTTGACTTTATTTATTGTTAGTTTTCATTGTCATCAGTTGTTTTCTGTCATCTTCACTTCACCCCCTCAGCAGTCAGTCACACCTGTTAACATTTACTAGTTAATTAGCCAGACTCTTGTTCCACCTGTTAAGTGCTCTATTTAAACCTCCCTCTGCCTTCAGTTCAGCACTGGGCCGTCTTCTGCTATCCACCACTCCATGCCAGTCCCTCTGTAAGTCTTTTTTTATTCTGCTGTTCGTTCCTGGAGAAGCTCTGCTCTGTGCCCTGGTGTCTTTGGTGAATTGCTAACCTGACAAGCTGCTCTGGAGAAGCTCTGCTCTGTGCCCTGGTGTCTCCTGAGAACTGCTAACCTGTCAAGCTGCTCTGGTGAAGCTCTGCTCTGTGTCCTGGTGTCTCCTGAGAACTGCTAACCTGACTAGCCGCCTTGAGTCCTGGTGCTGCTATGAGGCCTGCTAGCCGAGCAGCACCTAGTGATTGTGGACAATCTCTCTCCGGGCCGTCAGCTCCTGCCATCACCTACATCCCTGACCTTCTGCAGCCCCGAACCTCCGGTCTTCATCATCCACCATCCAGCACAATTCCTTTAAATAAAAACTCTTAAACTTTAGTCCCGTGTGCGCTTCCTGAGTTCTTCGGTAAACAAATCATGACAAGTTCCATTTTAAGAATCAACAATGTTAGATTTACTTTATATTAGGCTGTTGTCAATGCAAATGGAAAGTTACGTTTTGGTGCATTAAAGGACAACTTTGAAGAAGGCAAACATGGAAAGTGAGGACCAGGTCATGGTTTGAGGAAGGAGAGATATAATATACTTTGCAAGATGGCAGAGCTCCTGTAATGCAGCTTTAGAAAATGCAGATATAAATAAATACAATTACTGCTTAAAAATACTAGAACAAATCATGTAAACCAAACATAGGTCTAGGGTCTGAATTTAGTTGTGTTAAATCATAGGATTGTTCTTAGCACCCATTCTGTTGCAATATGTCAAGGGGACAATGGTAGTAGACTAAGCCTTGGCGATGGGAAATATGACCAAAATTCTGTGTCAAGAAACAGGGTAATGATCAGAATTTAGCAATTTTCAGCCTGACCAGACCTCAATGGTGATAGGCTGTATAAAAACGGAAATCCTGATCCATTTCTGATCAGGGAATACACAATACCATATATAAGCCAGGCAGGGCCGGATTATCCATAAGGGCCAGTGCCCAGGGGCACCAACCATGGGGGGGCACCACATGACACATGCTTTAAAAATATATTTTTCATAAATTGTTATTTTACTTGAAATTGTTGAAAGACCATGCATTATTCGTTTTGTGAACACTGATGTCACAATAATAATAAATAATTAATAAATCAAGATTTTTTTTTATTTCAACATTTTAAAATGAAATATTTGAATATCTCATTTGCCAGTCTGTGCCCTGCGACAGACGGGCGACCTGTCCAGGGTGTTCCCCGCCTCTCGCCCGGTGTACGCTGGAGATAGGCACCAGCAACCCCCGCGACCCCATGAGGGATTAAGCGGTTTGGAAAATGGATGGATGGATGGATGAATATTGCTCACTGCTCATATGCCTACATGTAGTTGTGTAAGTTAGTAAATAGTAAATTACATTACAGAAATCCCCTTGATTATGTCTGATGTTTTTGACCAGAGGACAGCACGGGTAAGGGGAGGGGGGCTTTGAGGTATAGTGCCCAGGGGCACCACATTGTCTTAATACAGGCCTGAAGCCAGGTCACAGCAACAATACAGGAAATAAGCTATTTTTAGTATCAGAGAGATTATTTAAACATAACATCAGTGGAAGCACAGAGGCTGTAAGAAGCCATTTAAAAGAGAACTGTATTTTTTTCAAGATTCATGTCTGCTTTTCATTCAGGTTGTGATGCTTCTGCAAATAACAGGAAGGCTAAACATCTCTCAGCAATGTTGCAACTCACTTTGTATTTCTATAAAGTTACTCTATAGAGAGTAGACAAATAAGCTGTTGTTTAAAGTTACAAATACTAACTGTGTTAAATTCTAACCACTGGGATCCTAAGATCCCTGACCTAAAACATGCAGGACAGGGGCTGTTTAACACTGACTTTGGACACCACTGGCTTGAACTGTCAACTTTCTCTGTTTAAAAAATAGTAAAACACTGTTTAACAGCATATTCTCTGCCACCCACATGGTCTGGTGTTGCCTCTACTCCCAAAAGACTCAGAACGTCATTAGCACAAACTCCATTTCTCGGTCTCCATCTGGTGTTAAAGCAGAGCGTGGAACTCAGACAAAATCTGAAAATTGAATATAAAATGTTTAAGTGCCAAAATGTTGTACACATCAGTACACACTACACGATTTATCAATGTGTTAAAAATAGAAAAACAAAAACAAGGATGGTAGAATGGTTGAGATACAACAGTATCACATCTGTGCTAGCCATTAGATCACGGTCACGTGCGTGATCTGCTTCTTACGACAGACATATTTTTATTTATTTAATCATTTTGTTTAATTATAGAACTAGTTTTAAGTGCTACATAATAGTGGTAATTGCTAGCATAACAAACTAGCATTTATAGGACAAGTTGCAGCTGGTGCTCCTAGCTGCCTCCTGTCCACTAATCTCAGCTGCTCTGTGAGGCAGCGCCCTAATTCAAGTGTGTGTATTGTGTTGCAGGCTTAAAATGTTTTTGTTTTTAATTGGTGAAATAGTATATGAAAAAAATCTACTCAGCTCAACTTTAAATCAGACAGTTTTCAGTGTTTTCTGATGTCCTAAAAAGTAACTATTAGCCCTGCTAGCTATAGCTAAAACTAGCTTACTGTAGACTTAGGAAAAATAACAATTCTATTTATACTATTAATGATTCATTATTAATTATGTAATGCATTCTACATGCAACATTTGTATTTTAAAGTTATAATATAACAATTTGCTCCTGATTTTCTGTCAATCATTATATGCACAAAAGGATCAAAAAGTAAAAGTCAAAAAAGTCAGCATTGGCAGGTCAGAGATTAGAATTAAATCACAAAACTTTGATTGGAACATCTCTACATTTTGTGTTTTTAATTCATAACAAACAAAGACAACTCTTTGATTAATAAATAATTACATTAATTAGAAGCTAGATTAAAATATTCATCTAAGCTAAAAAGGGGGTCGTGTCACGCTTATGAAATTCAGAAATCAAGGCATGTTTTCCCCTCTCCACTTCTGCTCTCGTCCTGTATCTCTCAGCCGCTCTGTGGCAGCTCTTGAAGCGATTGAGCTCACATGATCAGTCCATCCATAAGCCTCCGATCTCCCATCTGCCTGCCACCCCCACCCCCTGCCCCCTGAGGCTATGAAGCTCAACGACTGGCAACAGTCTCTGCTTTTGTAACTTACTTTGTATGTGTTCCAAACTTTTCCACTGCCTTTGTAATGTCAGCTTTATTTTTATTCTCAAAGTTCATATTGAGTACCTCCTCTCACATCAACTGAAAGCATCCAAATTGTGTAGAGGGGAGCGAAAAAGGGGGAACGAACGGGGTTGAAAAATCGGAACCCCGATCTTTCTCCCGACAAGATTACACATAATTCTCCAAGTTACCGTCTTTGTGCAGGCTGTGTGAGCTTTTCAAAGCTCGGGGTATAATTTGATGAGTAAATGCTCAAACTATCCAGTTTCTTGGAAAAGCTTGGGTCTTTATGTGTGCACATAGAAGGGTGCATGTGTCACCTCAACCTGAACAAAACCCATTAGACCACTCCAGAGCTTTATGACATCCTGCTATTGTGACATTCACCTATTACCTGGCAGTAATGGACTCTGTGCAGCTAATGTCATGGGGAAGTGGGATACTAGGATGAATTTATGGCGTATATAGACACCCACCCACTAACGCTCATAGATTTTGGTGTTGCAGCTGTTTTACGACACTTTCCCTGCTGTTCTCGGATGTTAAATCTAAAACAGGCAATGGGAGGCGTGCATCCCATTTTGTCACTGGTTTTAGAACAACATGCAGCTGACTGAGAGCGACTGAGAGCCGCTCTGGTAGTCACAGTAGAGAGACAAGGCGAGGGAAAAGGTTATTGAATCCTTCCAGCATAAAGACCCACGGGATACAGAAGGGGGAGTGATGGTCAATGAGTGAATCAACAGTGGGAGCTGTTTGTGTGTTTGAGAGCGCACACAGGCATGAATGTACATGAGGTGCCTCTTGGGATCAGTCTGTCAGGCTTTCAGGGTAATACAGTGCATGCTGCACACAGAAAGATGGGTCATAATCCCACAACAAATACAGTGCAGTGTAACAGAAGACAATATCAAATCCTGGCCTCTGATGTACATGGATAAAGGAAACAAGATTTGTGTATATCAGGTTCCTAAGAATAGAAAAGCTGATTTGGATCTTTTGTGAAGCTACAGCAACAACATTAAAAGGTACACCAGCATTGATTTACAGTTGCGTCTGGGTTTTGCTTTCAAACTATTACAGACTGAGGGTTTCAAAAGATAATACAAGAAGGGACATATATTTTGCAAATAATTTATAATTTATCTGTTTAGTTTACACTTTATAAAAATGGAATGCTGAACATTATCTATCCTTTTCTCAATAATCAATGGAGAAATCTGTATTGGCATTGCAGGAATCAAACCCCTCTTATAATTAATGTTTTTGCATGTTTCTTGCACTAGCACTTATTGCACAATTCTCAATAACCTCCAAGTGTTTGAGGTTGGAAGGACTCCTTGCAATCATCCTCATCATAAGCTCTGTCCATGGAGTCTCTATTTGATTCAAGACAGGTTTCTGGGGCACTCCAAAACCTCAATATTATTTAAAGTTAGAAGAAGTATGCTGGTAAGACTAAAAGATTATTATTATTAAACCTAATCCTGCCAGTGGCATGAGTAATTTTGACAATACGTATTTAGCAGTGGGAGGCACAGCTAACCGAAAAGTTAGCTTCACAAACTCATATTCTGTGCACAAAAGTATTAGCTTCACAGCCGTCAAACCGAAGATAACTAAGGAAATTTGATGAAGTTCACACTTGCCACTTAGTCTTCACACAAAAGGTGTGAAGGTGTGGCACGCACACAGGGCATATGACGAACGTATGCAGCACTGCATGTTTGAAGGCATAGCTGTTTTTGTTCATGGGTAAATGATTTTTAAACTTTTACTTTCACACAGCAGTGGAAGCTTATGAGAGGAATATTCCATCCCTCTTTGCCTAGACCATCATCATCATAAAAAAAAAAACGTTGCGTGTGAGTCAGGAAGCCACTCCATTTTTGCCAGTTACTGTGGGAGAAACAAGCAGCCTGCTCTATTAACTCCATCTTGTAAATAGTATAAATGAAAAAGCCTAAAGTCACTGATAATAAGCGGATCTGGTAACACAATGACAACTTCAATGTTGTTTTGTGGAGCCGTGACTCTTACTGTTGTAGACAAGTCTGTGAAGATGTGTATTGCGAGCCAGGACAGTGACACAATTACGAATATATGTCTTGTTGTGAACGCTATCATACTTACAGTTATCAAAACCTAATAAAATGGACAACAACCAGTCCACAAACAATTTCTAAACTTAGGTTGAATCATAAAGTTTATCTTTCAAAGTGTGTTTATTTCCCTATTTAATTCATATGTTCTGTTTGTTTTACATTTGGATTTCTCTCAGTTTAGTGATTATCTTTGCCTCTTTGTTAGAAATGTCTTTGTGTCTTGGTTCAGCTTCCTTTATTAATAAAGGCTGCAACAAACCCCACGAGAAGCGAGAAATATGTTCTCGCTCCCCATGCAAATGACGAAATTTTGTTCTCGCAGCCCTCCTCTGGGAGTAGTCGCTGCTTGTCCTTGACACGCCTGGGCAGAACATTTTTCTCGCAGGGTGTCCAACTATTGTTCTGTGTGGTCAGGATTTGGATGGGCTTGTTTAAGCCCCCCTCCTCGCCCCCCCCCGTAATACATCTTTAGCTATTGCAAATAACAACAATGTTTCAACAATTTGTCCTTTTCCTTCTTTCCTCCTGCCATATCTGCTGTTGAGGTTTTGTCTGTCAAATTTCCAGAATTTTAGAAGGGGTGTGACGTGTGTTGTTGCGGGGTGGACTTTCTAGGAGTTCGGCCGCCGAGCTTCTCGTGAATTATGAATCGACCGAGCCAAAACAAACTTTTGTCATGGGTTTGCCAACCGAACAACAGGAACAAATGTCTCTGTTCTCGTGGAATATGTTATAAGCTTTGGTCTCCCTCCCTCAGCTGCCCTCAAACTGCTTCAGCTGCTCCAGATTTCCTCTGATTAGCTCCTGTGGTTCACTGATCATTCTCCAACCCAGCCTCAGTATATAAGCTCACTGGTTCTCTTTGTTCACTGCTGGATTCTTCCATTAGACTGCTCGATGTTCCGTTGCACTACCAACTTCCTTCGTGTCTGCCTATGCTTCAAGACCTGTTCTCCCTGTGAGTAAGGTTAGAATGATTTGGTTCATAGTTGATCATTTGTGATGTTACTTACAACATGAAGTTATTCCTTATTTTTAAATTATTTAGAAATTGGCATGTAGGGTTGAGTGACAGCAAAAAATACGACATATGACCGTAAATATTTGCATTTGTTAAAATCTTTTTTCTTCCTGTCTTTTGTATTAAAATAAGTATATTTTAGTTGTGAAACGTGTTTATCAAAATAAATTTGACTTTTTCAGACTCCAATTATACAAAATAATAAGTTTCAATGTGCACTTATCTTTTACCAAAAATACTTAACAAAGTTCCTTGTTTTCAATGTTAAGCAGAAGATACTTGGATTCATTTTAAGCATCAGTAACATCACTTTACAAACCTTTTTTGTTTGTCTCATGGTACTACCATTTCTAATACTAATACTAAAAGGCTCAAAAATATAATTTTTATACTTTAACAAATAGAATAACATTTTAATAAATCTGACACCTGCTCAATGTAGAATTATCCAGTTTCAGTTTTGACCACACTAAAAATGTTTGATTTTGATCTAGCTGATCACAACTGCAGTCCAATAAAATCAAAACAGGGAAAATGTCATTCAGTTTAGCACCAACAAAAAGCAGATACTAGCTTTTGCATCGTTAGCAGCAAACATTTTAGCTCGCCACTGTCAGCATTTAAAATCTGCATCTTGTCTGTCACTCTTTCACGGTCTCCTTTTTCGACATGCCAGATAAACAACTTTAACGCTGCATTAGTGCTTTTAATGCTCCCTCGCACAACCAGAGTACTGTACTTCAAAAGACAACAATAACAACATAGCGCTTGACATCAATTTGAGAAAAATATTATGGCATTTCCCGAGATCAATACACACCTATTGAGAACAAAAAACACCACACCACTTATTCTAACAAAATACCACAGATGTCTTTTGTGTTATGAAACTAACTGTAAACTGCAAAGCATCCTGGTTGAGATTTTCACAACAATCAGAATGGGATGAAATTTCTACAGTTTTTCAGGTTTAGTATGATACAATTCCCTACAGTTAGTCAAATCCACTCAATGTCCGAGGTGAATTATCACCTCCAGCTGTAATACTCATGCCTTTTCTGCAAGTATGGTGGACTCTGAGCTATTTGAAACTTTATGTACTATTATGCACTCAGGTGCAAAGTGCATGTGATGTACATTTTGTGATCTCTACCTGCCCACTTGGGTGTGCCAGGACTTTCTGCACATTTCTCTATCCTGATCATGTTGAGTGTCGTTCAAGATTTTGAGAAATACGTTGTGGGGAGATCCACTTTATTTTTTAATACTTTATTGCTTTTAGGTAAGGCTTGAAAAACTTTGTCCTTCTCTTCAAAGTGGACAGCAGACAAACCAGTGTGTTATTACCCTCTATAGGGCTGTAGAGACTACTGTAGATGCGTAAAGAGAATGCTGTGGTTCAAACTGCCTGCAAATATATATAAATACAGCATGTTGACAAGTTGTGTGTATTCACAAACATGGTGATATCTATGAGGACCTTTTGCAGAGACCCTGCAACCAGAGACTTTTGTTCTACCTATGAAAAGCAGCACATGCATATCTATTGACAATGTTATTACATTTTAATGAGTCATCTGCGTGACTGTCAGCCATTACACGGAATGGACACAAAGTTAATTTTTGTAGCCTTAAGGGGCAGTATGCTGTTTTTTAACTCCTATTGTAGCCAGAGTGCATCTATACTTGGAAATGGTGCTAAAACTTTCACCAGAATGACTTTACTTAAACAAATGCTATGTTTAAATTTAGCGTAGCAGCAGTATTTTAAACAACTGAAACTTACACAAACAAGGCTGAATGAGAGCCTAAGTTTATCTCGCTACCAAGCCGAGTGAGGAAGAGAGTAAGGAAGGCGAAACAACAAGACTCACTGTTGGAAAGCTGTAGCAGATGTTTGTGTTATGCAAGTGAAATAAAACAATAATTTATTCAAAACTTGTTATAAATCTTTTCCAGGTGTGCAAATTGTAGAAAAAATTGGGTCAGAATGGTGTTTGGTATTTTTAATAGACAAACAGCTAAAAACCTATTGTATTCTATTTTTTTCTTTGAGAAGTTCTCCTAAGTTACTGTAATAGCCACTGTCAGAATTCAAGAAAATAAGTACCATTAAGGTAGGGCGACCCTATTTTGATTTGCCCAAGATTTGTCGCAGTTGTAAAACACTTTAATGATACTGTGTTTACTTAAAGAAGTCGTATACCTTTATTAGATTTAAAGTGTGCCTTCTCTGTGTGGTTAAGAAGAATAATTAAATTATAAACTTGAAATAGGCTTTCAAAAGTCAAAAAGGACAAAAGTGATTTTAAAATTTTAGGAAATAAATAATGACAGGAATAATGATTCCATATTAGAAAACTAACCTGTAACAATAACAGCTCACTTTCTGAGTCATACTAGGCAAATAAATAAACAACAATCTAAAATAATATTCTGAGAAAATACGTATCTTTTCTTTTCAATGTAATAATAAAAATAAAGGAAACTTGTTTACCAAACAATGTTGTGTATACTTGAGTCTTTAGATTTTTTCTTAGTTCCAGTTATATTTCTTTATTCTCATCTTCTCATCCATATTTTGCAGAAGAGCAGGTCTTACTGCAGGTTTTTGGTTGCTCAAAAAATAAGCATGAAAGTCTTTGTAAGAAGTGTCTTTGCAACTATATTGCACAAGCAGAATACCCTTCAGTGACTAAACAGAAAGCTTGTACATGTTCTCGCTCTTCATCAATGAGAAAACCGACTCAATGTTTGCATTGTGTGCAGGAAGTGCAAAGACAAACCGTGCAATCTTCAGTGTTTTTGAGTAAAAAAAAATTTCTGTCCATGTGTCCTACGAGGTCACCAGAACGGTAAGGTCAGAAATTTCTTTAGCGCTGTGTCTGTAGAGCTACATTTGTGCAGCTGAAGCGATACCAGCACAGCCCTGCTGTTTCGTCTGTGAGAACAACCAACTCAGGCTCAGGGATGCTGTGACATGAAACAGGATTCAGTTGTATTAAATGCGTTACATCAGTCAATTCAAGCACATACCTGTTGTTTATATTATTATAAACTGCTCCAAACAATAATAACAAAGACAACTGCTTATTTCTCTACTCCTGCAATATATTTATATTTTACTTTTATGTTCTACTTCCCCCAACCCAGCTTACCCTCTCGATCTAGCTCTCTCCACAGAGGCAGTTAGAAAATATGTAGGCAAATCAGGCAGAAAGGCAGATGGGGGATGCGGAGAAAGAGAGATAAAGGGAAAAGTAGTGACAGCCATGGCCAGTCAAGTGAAAAGGAGAGCAGCTCACTCCAGCTCACCAGCTGAGCTTCTCTAAAGTCGAATCTACAGTCCAACAGCTGTAAGTGTAAAACTGTAGTGGACAGCATTGTTCCTTTGTACAAAGCATGAAAACACTTTGGAGCTGGAACAAATCACGCCTGTCAGACAACTCTTAAAAACAAATTATTGATTTATTATTGATAATCCCACAAAATACCCAATGACATGGACCTTGAGATATTCCGTATGGATTATAGACCACAATTTTGTAATAAATCTAACTCAGGGTCACACGAGGAGATCTGTTGCCGCATTAATACACTTCATTTATTTCAGTCTGAGTACAGATTAAGAAGGTATGCTGACCACTGCGTTGGAATTAAATAACATACATATTTGGTGGCGCAGTTAACACACGCCCTCATTCGGCAGACCTCTTGACAAATACAAGACTACATACCTGAGAACAATAGTGACACTGATTCCCTCAGCAGTGTCATCACTAGTTTCTCACAGGCGTAATTGACCTAAAAACTACCAGCCTAATTTAGACTCAGCTTCAAGTTGTCCCATTTAAACCATCTCATCTCTGATTAAATGGCTTTTACACACGCTCCTCAAACACACACACACACACACACGCACGCACACACACACGCACACGCACACACACACACACACACGTGCACGCTCAGTCCAAGCAATCCAAGAAAATGGCCAACACCTAGGTTGAATAAAATCCATACTGAACCTGTTTAAAAAGATGTGCATTGTCCTGCTGTCGCCCCATGGCAGTAGCTGAGTGCCTCCGCTGCATCATTTGTGTTTGAACTGCTGAGTTGCAAAGCTGCAACCGAATTCTTTAGATATACACACTTCTAGGCTGTCGACAAACACTAACTCATTAGCAAATGCATAAAAAAACTCCACCCAGAGCTGCAAACGTTTAGTCAAGCACGTCCTCGCCTTCTCCAGTTATCCTCTGACTTTCTTCTCTCGTCTCTCCTCTGACGCTTCATGAACCTCCCTCCATCCTCTCACCCGCCCCTACCTCTCCCAGCTGCCAATTACAAGTGTTCAGTGGGGGGATCAACGATTAGGAGACCTGCAGCACTTGGAAGTCTCTTGCTCTGAATACTACCTGGTCGCCAGGATACAGCAGGACAAAGATCAAAATGTTCACGGATCATAAAATAGTTGTTTGGGGCTCAGTTGACCACAGTTAGACTACGCCTACGACTTGTCAAGTGTTTCCTGTATCTTTGGCTGATGCATGACAACCAAGCTGAAACAGAGATATACTATTGGAAAAGGCCAGGACAGGGAGTCATTAATTCACCCAGTCTATTTGGATTGGAGTTGTCATCTTTGTTCAAGCGATGGCTGTATCCACATCATTGGGAAAACTTGGTTTGTTTTGCCAAGTTTGATTGATTTTCCCTGTTGTTTTTGTAATCTGAAAAGCTTAATTTTAAAGACCAAATGATTAATTGGCAACCAAGTTATGAGAAATATTTAGCCCAACGTTTGCAAAAAGAAGCTTGTTTGACCCACAAAGCAGGATTTTGTCTTTCTGCAAGTTTTAAACATTGAAGAATATGAGTCATGGTTTCAAAACCCCTAACATATTCTATCATACAGTTCTGGTGTCTTTTTTGTTGGTACTCCTCAGATAATAACCAAGGTTTATGCAAGTGGCCAGTTTTTGCAAATATATTTGGTGAAATATAATTCAGCCAAGTCTGAGTTCTCTCTTAGAACGGTATTTCTTTTCCAGCTTTTTTGCCTCAGGCATTCGTTAACTAATACTTGGAACAGATGTGACATTAAATCTATTTCAAGAGAGAGCAGTCAACGTAAAACCATTCATTTTAGCAGATGAAAAAATGGCAAAATAATAACTTTTCTTTGAAACTGAGATTCTTTGTCATCTTATAGCGGTAGTTAAAGTGGCTAGCATAAAAAAAATTGCAGTCTTCATGTAAAGATCCTTGAGAAGGTAGACCCTTACCTTACACCTGTCAACACTTCCCACTCCAATAGGTTCCATAACACTCAGAGTTTGACAGCTCAAATAAATCACACAGCAACTTCGCAGTAATATGCTCAGCCTTCCAGTTATTTGCAGGAAGCCCAATTCCTATCTTCATCTGATTTATTCGTGCCTATCAAAGTTTTAAGGTGTTAAATCAGTTACCAGAGTGAAAACATTTTTTACCCAGTGCTTTGTTTAAAGAAGCAGGTAATAAAATACAAAATTAAAAAAATCAATGCAATAATCTACTGAAGACTTGAAATTAAAAGAGTGTAAGGGCTAATTAACTCACATGCAATAGCTTGTCAAGCCAACAGAGCTTTTAGCATTAAAGCCTAATTTCTATATGTTCAGACATGTTTGGAAGAGGAAAAATATGAAGTATCTATATTTTAACTTTACCATGATAAAATAAATATTTGTCTTACTCAAGGAGTAATTTTGTCCCATCTGGCACCATTTTTCTAAAGGGACTGAGAGAATAGCGGTAATAAACAATGTGGATATCTGAAAATGGAATTCTTGCAAAACTTTATCTTAATCGTCTCATTTTAGAAATTCAACATGTGATATCTGTGATATTATTCTCAATAAGCATGGTATTAATACTTGGCCTGATTGTCATGCTTAACTTTGAATGCAAAATAGTACAATTAAGTATGTAAAATAATAAATACAAATAATCTATTCTAATAATAAAGATCTACAAAGATATATTTGAGATCTGTATAGAGCTTAAGGGTATAACATCTTTACATGAAACACTTGAGATAAAAACTACAACTTATTTTTTTTAGGTATCCATAAAATTCCCCTAAGATATGAAGCAGTAGCAGTATATGTGGACACTTTGAGCGTAAAGTTAAATACACATGAAAGAGAACACTTATGCAACTTGTTTGAGTAAAAGGCAAGAAAGACTCTTGTTATTAAATGTTCTTTATAACTACAATAAAACAGATTTATCAATATCTGCAGTATATATGCAATTGTCATGTTTAGGTTTTTGTTTGCTTTGCTTTGGCTTATTCTGAACTTTTCTTAATCAGCCTTCACCTCTAAGCCATCATCCAATCACCTCAGTCTCCCTCCAGCCACCACTCTGCTCTAGATCAGCTCCACCTGTTGCCACTAATTGCAGTCAACGCGGCTCACCTGTGCACCTGTCTACATATACCTGCCTCAGTCATCCACTCACTGCCAGAACGTCTCATCTTGTCCTTTGTGCTCTGCCTCTATCAATTCCTGTGTGCTCAGTCAGCTGGACTTGTCTGTTGAAAGTTGCCTGTGTTTGCATGTTGCACAAGTCAGCCTGTTTTCCCATGAGTTCCAGCCACTTGCTCTGCTCGTTCTGGTGGTTCCTCACTCCACAATACCTACTCTGATCAGCTCCTGCCTTCTTCACTGGTCTGGTCTGTCAGTACCTGCATCTGGTCAATTCTGGTCCTGCTTGCCTGCCTCATTATCCACTACTCATTATTTCAATATACCTTTTAAAAATGTAACTCTGTGTTGTCTGAATATGGGGTTTGTACTTGAGAACATTGCACCAACCTGGCAAAAGATATTAAAACAGTTGTGCAAACATTTAAATATATTTAAAGTTGCTAATTTAATATCTGTTGAGGACCCTTAAATATTTTTAGTACTCTGGAACCTGCTCTGGAGACTATTTTTTATACTCTTGGCCAGCATGAATGGCATTTTAATTAGGAGGAATCTGATTATTGATGTACAAAATAAAATAGTACAGGGGTGTGGCTTGGTCCAAATTTCCCCATTGTGGGACAATGAAGGTATTTCTGTTTTATATCACAGCACCCAGTCATGCGCTTCCTGAAATTTCCTTCTTTGGTCCACTAACATGGGATGGGCTCTTAGTGTTCTAATATTCCCACTGTTTTTCACACGTGATCTGCTGATGTATCTGGACGCATTCAAACAGAAGCCAGAGCTTTACCCACCTTCTGATTCTGCATAGTACTTTTTGAATGTAAAATCACTTTCCTCGTCTTTCACTGTCACTCGTTCATTAAGCCCCTCCTCCATCCTTCTTCCATCAACCCAGCTATTAATAAAACAAGAGCAGTCACTACTGATGAAGACACAGAAAAGGACACATCACCCATAATGCTGGAGGGCTGATCTACATACGCTTCTGCTAACTCCTTACCCACTACAACCATGATCTGTAAGCCCTCTCTACAAATATTTTTTGCATTTTCTTCATAAAAAAAGTGTGATATAACACAACAATCTAATTTTAAAAGGCTGCTAATTTATGTTAGACAAAAACTTTGAGATGCACAAATATTTCTCAAAAGAAAAAAAATATTTCTCAAAAGGTACAAGAGGGTTAATTCAAGAATGTAGCAGGAGACAGCTGGAGTTCTCTCAAAAGTTAATGTATGAATTAAATTGACTTAAAGACAGAACATACCTCCTGCAATGTGACAGTAGTACTGCAAGGTGCACATCCTGACCTACATTTCATGTTGCTAACAGCTATTGTAGTGATTTGGACCTGAAAGTTGTTTAGTAGCATCAACTTTTTAACCTTTTGTTAAATGTTTTTGACAAGGAATAACACGTTATAGTCTTCACCTGTTTTAAGTAGTGCAAAATACAAGATGCCAGTGCAAAAGGGGGACAGTAAAATTCAAATCAGAAGGACTAAAAGTTCCAAATACAAACTAAAACTTTGAATAAGAGTCATTCCATTAAAACAAATACTCCTTAGACTAGTTCTCCAGGTGATTATGCTGACAAATCTTTTGTGATTCTCAGGTTATTCCACAGTTGAGGAGCCCTTATGTCTCTATCCCTGGGGGCTGGTAACAACAGATGGCGTGCAGATCTGAGAGCAAAAAACAAGATGGTGACGGGTGAGAAGGTTGATAACTTCAGATGGGGCACAGAAACTCAATGTATCGCAAATGGGTGCAGAATGGTGTAGATAAACGGAGCAGTCTATTCATATATGAAGACAGTCACCTCAGCTGTTATGAAATGTACGGATAACCAATATTGTTAAATGAGGTATGTCTACTGTCTAGTATACAATATATAAAGTTCAACTACCTTCTGCCTTCAATAAGTGGGATGGTTTGCATCTCAATGAGAAATTACTAAAATGGAGATAAGTACCTGACATGACTTTGTTTTCAAGTAGAAGCTAATTACATCAAAGAGAAAGTAATTCGCCTTGCTTTCCTAGCTAGAAATGTACAGCTTGGCTTTTTATTCACTGATCAATCCATGCTCTTATAATGTATTGGAAATATCAGTCTCAATTTGTCTGTGCAATCAAGCATGTTTGAAAATCCATGCAACTCACATTTCTTATAATTTCCAATCTCCTTAAAGCTGCAGTAGGTTAACCTGACTCTGACCAGATGGATGTTGTTCCACAGAGCTCCACACGGCTCCACACATCCATCTGGACTCACTGCCATTGGGAGGGATTTCAATACCACATAAAATGGAAGAGCCAATTAGGACTGCCGGGCGGGATTTTCGCTGATGAGATGTATCAGAGAAGCGGCTGTTTGGATTCAGACAACAATGGCGGCTCGCAGCGAGGAAGCAAGTGGCAACAATAGCCCCTTTTCCATTGCCACTCAAAAGCCTGGGGCTTTTGCGGAGCCTGTGGCTTTGCAAATCACTGGTAGTGATTCAATACACATTTACCCAACTAATTTCATTTACCCACGCTTTACTTTCCCAGGGCTTTGGTCGGCCAACTGACCCAGTACTTTGCTCTGCTTCCTCGGGGCTTGTTGAGGGGTTGGGGTTGCTTACAGTAAGAAAAACTATCCACCACAGGGGTGGAGTAAGAAGATGAGGAGTTTACAAACCTATCACTTTTATAACCTTGATTTATCACAAAAAGTTGTTTCAAGATGACTTTAGGCGAGAAAGTACACATCCAAACTTAATCTGTGAGGTCAGTTCATCAGGATTATGAGCCAATTTTAATTCTGCTCGGACTCTGACAGGCGAGCCTGGTCGGGAGGACTGCAGTGTTACGGCCGCTGTGGCTACGTTATTACTCAGCCAGACAGTCCTTGATCTCCCGCTGACTGGGTCATGTGACTGCTGAAAAGTGACCATAAAGTATTTACTAATTTAGTGGGGGGTATTTCTGCGTAACAGATAGTTAAAAAATCTTGGCTGGATGTTTTTGGCATTTTGAGTTAATTTTAAACTGTTTCGCCAATCTGCATTTCTGTACTTAAAAACTGTCCTCCCAGCAGAGATGGATAGCTCTCTCGCTCAGGAAGTATTTGTGTACACGGAGGGGCGGAGTGATATGGGAAAAAATTTATGGTCCACAAATGGAAAATGCAGATATTTCTTTAAAAGAACACAGGCATTGGTCATTTACCAATATTGTGCTATATCCATGATGGTGGCTGTTCTGTTTTGGTTTTTCTCTTCGGCGTCACAGGTTGGTTTCGATGTGAATGGTTGAAGTACCACCTCAGTAAAGATGGCGGACAAGGGGTTTATCATATGCAAGGGTTTTTGACAAGGCCCCTCCTTCTGAAATACATCTCCAATGGAGCAATCCCAGATGTATGTGTGGGACTCTGCTGAACAAAATCCATCTGGCGAGAGTCAGGTTAGCAGTAGGTGACTTTTAATAAAAAATGTGTTTTTTTTTTACATATTTGTTAAAACTGTCACAATGTCCTGACTGTAAAATGTGAGACCAATAATCTATGAAACAAATCAAGCCCCTCTGGCTCCTTCCAGTGGCTCTGCTCAGAAAACAAATTATGTGATGTTCCTTAAAAATTAATCATCAAAGTAGAAAAGTTGTGTAAACCAGAGGTCCCCAACCACTGGACCCCAGAGTGGCACTTTGATCTATTTTTACCAGGAAATGGAGCAATTTTATGTGTAATATTTACGGCCGTGTTGACAAGCAGTGTGTGAGTAGTTTTATTCTGAAAAACCAGGAAGTGCCCGCTCGGTCCAATGGTATGCTGTTGTTTTTGTGGTTTATAGAGGTGGTAGTCTGAGTCAATAAAGAAAGAACAACCTGACAGTTGCATCGTCACCCAGTGAAGATGACTTTGCATCTTGAATGGCAGATGAGATAATCTGTCTAATTCACTGGATCCATGTTTCATGTTAACGCCCAAGGACTGGAGCAAGGTTGTGTGGAAGAATGAAAAAAGGAAGAATGCTGAATCACACAGCCCCATTATCATGTGTGCTCAATCTGAAGCGCTTTTCAGCTACGTATTTGCTGTTTGAAAGATACAATAAAAAAATAACGCAGTTTCAGTAAGCCATCTCCCTCTCCCTTTTACAATCGCTTATGCTTTCATCTTTTCCACGCTCTATTAAATCCTCTTCTGGGTGTGCTGTGCCATTAGTCGACAGTCTCCATTACCGGCCGAACATACGTAGCTCTGTTTGAGACTCTAAAACAAGCTGTAAAAATCTGTAAATTGACCTCTGAGTCCTGTAATCATAGCACTTCTAGTTTTAGTTTGTGCAAAAAGAAAAACTACAATTCCATCATGAGTAGGCACGCAGAGTTTTTTTTTTCCTGTTGCAGTGATAACCAGCCCATGTATTCACATAGCACTCTGCAGGGGGGGAGCTGTGTTTGTTGTCTTCCAAGTGCAGTTTAAATGTCTTCATGGGAATATGTAGTCTATTTTTTATCAGGATTTCTCATCAAAACATCAAAATTTGAAAGTGTAAGGTAATACTTTGATAACATTTAAGTCTCACACATTTTAAGAGAGTAATTTAAAATACAGTTTATGAAAAAGAACATAAACCTTTAACTTTTCCTCAAAAACCTTTAAAACAAGTTCTGGTTATTTCCTCCTGTAAAGCAATTGTAACTTTATTAGGAAACGTGCTATAGGACATCTTAATAGTATAATTCCTAATAAACAAATAAATAATTCACTGCATTTAAAAAAAAATAAGTGGAGAAGTGACTAACTGTTTAAACGTGCTGTATAAATCAATTTGTATAGCACTTTAAAACACATCTAGAGTTAGTCAAATTATTTTACAATTAACAACAAAATAATAAAGCATAAGATAATGTTTTCAATGATATGAAAAAAATAAATGACGCAAAAAGTGAAGTGAATAAAAATCTGTTACAATTTAATCTACTGTCATCAGTCTTCATCTAAAAGGTCGATCACATTGCTCTTACTAACATCTGGAGGTTAAAAAAAAAACTAACTCAGCACCAAAACAACTTTTCTTTGCTAATAGATTGTTGTTGTCTTATAGGGCTGTCTTCATATCCTGGTCATTATTTTGACAATTTACTGCATATTTGTTGGAATCCTGCTTTTTTGTCTAAACCGTCAGTGTTGCCCCCTCCTAAGGTTCAACGGGTGTCTTGCATTGCATTTCGAATCTGTATTGCAATTGGTTCAAAAGTTTTAGTGTTGTCACAAGGAGAAACTGGCGTATCAGTAGCTCTGCTGTTGTGAGCAGCACTGTCTTGTGCCTCCGTAAGTTTTGCAGTCCGTCTATCGGTTTTTCAGGTTAGTGATTTATTAACTTAGCATTGAGTTACTTTATTTACCTTTATTAGTATCTAAGACCACACCACTCAATACTTAGTCAATACTTTGTAGAACCACCTTTTATTCCTGGAAGAGATAAAACCTAAAGATATGTCTCTTCCGGCTTTGCATATCCAGAAACAGACATTTTTACCCATTCTTTATAAAATAGCACCGTCCGATTTAATGGAGAGTATTTGTGAATTTTTTTAAACTTTGAAACAAAGCAATAAAATCTTAAAATCATCAAAAAAGGGGACAGGACACCTCTGAAGGTAAGCTTTTTTTTTGTTCTGTTTTACAGATAACTTTTTTTGCACCAGAGAAACAAACTTAGACTAGAAGTCTATTTGAAAAACAACTGCAATTTTTAATCAACAAGATATTCATATGTTAAGAACTGGTTAAGGGCCAAGATAGCCGCAATATGTTATGTACTATATTTGTTTTTTGCTTTTTTTCATGTTGATTTGTAATTCAAAAGCAATTCAGCCGCTTTTGAGAGAAACACAAAAGCTATCCAAATCTGCTTATTTCATTAACTGTTTTGTTCACCCCAGGCAATAATATAAAGCCGCGTAGTACAGACTTCAGTGCTTAAAATGTTGTCAAATTTACTCCGAGGTAAAATTCAAACATTATTCCTAACCCTTAAAGTGGTTTGGGGCTTGCTGTAACATGCTGCTGCGTGACAAATCTAAAATTAACATGGAGCGTACTAGACATTCACAAATGAATGTTTACGTGTCTGCTAATGCACTCCCTTCCACACAAACTCCCACAGCGGCAACGACACATAGGGGGGCACTGAGACACACATGCTCTGTGTCACGACTCAAAGGATGGAGTCCTAAAAAGCCCAGCAAGCCAGACCCAAAACCCCTACCGGTCAACAACTGTTCTCGCTAGATCCCAGCTGAGGCAGATTACAGATCAAGAATATGCTTATTGTATTTGTGCATATGTAGTTGACGAAAAACACAAATAGTATTAATCATTCGGCTTGAATATGCGATGCCATGGAAAAGAATGAAAAATGAGGAAAAAAGCTATTAAATCTATTCCCTCCGCATACACAGCTGTGTAAAACAATACTTTAGTTTTTTTCAGTGATTCATGTGATCAAACCTGATTAAAAATACATCCGTATCAACCCATGTGTGAAAATATAATTGCGGCACTATTAAGCAACCGTTATTAACCATGGTTGTTTCATTCAGATACAACAGTCACACCCCAGCCTGAATACAGCTGAATCTTTAGAATCAGGAAATCGCTTAAATAAAATGCCAGGAGTGGCCAGCCTACCAAAATTACTTTAAGAGTGCCACAATGGCTCATCCAGGAGGACACGCACGAAAAAAAACAAGGTCAATATAAATATCCCTCCGGAGAACAACCACTCACACATAGCACTTCTTTTTATCCTCTAACTAATAAAATGCTGACTTGTGTCTGTGTTGTTTTTTCGTTCTGATTATTTGAAGGTTTTAATAAGAAAACACAGTTTAATCACTGATAATTAGCTGACAGCAGTGTCTACATTTAACTGTTAACCTGAAGACTTCCAGGTAATACATCTCCTGCTTTAGGGAAGTCATGTTGGGGTGTTTCAGGGTTGTTGTTTTTGTTTAGTTACAACTCAAGATGGACTGGGTGTAAGTGAGGAAAAAGTTACTAAACAATCTTATTTGGGAGAAATAAACGGTCGTTTTTTTTGTTGTTTTATTTATTTATTTTTTGCCACAATGGACATGGTGATGTTTACCATAAACTATAGCTTCTCAGCACCAACGTCTGGTAAGATAGGATTCCTCGATTGTCATTACACACACAAAGCATAAACAACAAGATTCAATAACTGTCAAGCATGGTGGTGGAGGCATGGTAGATCAGCCACAGGACCTGGAAACTTTGCAGTCACTGAGTTGAGCTGGAACTCAGCTGGAAAACAGAGTATTCAAGAGCAAATGTGAGGAAATAATCTTGCAGCTACAACTTGGTTAGAATTTTCCTATGCAGTTGAAAAATTATCCCAAGGCAGGATTTCCTTAAAAATAAATAATTTAACCAAGAGTCCGGGGGTCGCATTTATAAATTGTTGCATGTAATCCGTATGTGTGTGTATTCCAAGAAAAACAAAATGACATACGGCAAAAAAAAAAAAAATCTCATTTATAATAACCATGCGCATGCAAACCAGCACGCAAGTTCCCTTTATAGAACACAGCTTTACCTGGAGGTTTGCATACAAGGTTCCTCCTCATGTTCCGCCCTCTATACACTTATATTCAACCATAAACGGTCAATGCAAAGCACCAAATGAATGTTAATGTGGATTAAAATAGGTCAGCTTTTTTTCATAGTGAAATGGCAACCATGGAGGTTTTTCCAGAAACTGTGAAAAAACATCACAGAGAGGAGTTTATTAAATGTGTAATTCAGAAGTAAAAGCATGCATGTTACCCACATTAAAAGAGCTTGTTAAAAAGTAAACTTAATTGATCCCTCCCTCCCTCCTCAGATCGACAATCTGAGGAGGGAGGGAGACCAGGAGGAATCAGAGGTTTCCCCCCAGATGACAATGGCCCTACTTTACCATCTGCGTAACCAATTTCCCTGTCTCCAAAATGAATGTACACATGGGTCAGAGTTGATATGAGGACTGCACATTTTCCTGTCAACTTTTTTTTATGTCCCAACTTTTGCGTGGAAATTCGCACGCAAGTTTCCGACCCCGTTTTGTGCGTACGCAAGCTTTATAAACGAGACCCCAGATCTTTTAATTGGCAAGTCAAAGTCCAAACTCCAACTGATTGCAGTACTGCTTTAGAAAATTCCAAAAGATGTGAATAAACATACAATATGTCCTCAAACCTCAGCGAAAACAAACACCCTATTCCTCCATGATGGTAATGGTTGAATGGGACATTAAAAACAATGCTTTTCCTAATGGTGGTTAAAGACATAACTGAATCATAAATATATACACTTATTAAATTGAGTTAAAAATCTATTTACATTGCTGAACTATTTATGAAGTCTTTAAAAAAGTGGCCTATCCCTCAATAGCTTCAGTGTTGATGTCCAGCTGACAATCAGCCTACTTGTATTTAGCATTGCGACCTTTTACCCATTTGATGTTTACATTTAAATTGAGCAAATATTCATAAAACAATAAAATGTAAATATTTCATCAATTAAATTACTTCCTTACCACAAACTTCCTTTCTGTAGTTGCAATGCAATTTTCAGGGCTTATTATTAAAATGGTACATTTGTTTTATTGTTTTGTTGTCATCATCCTTATTTCATCACGTCATACGCTGTGCAGTGAAAGCCGAAGCAGAAAGTATTTGCTGCACAGGCTGGTTCAACTTGCCAGATAGAGCTGCCGTTTTACTCACTCAGTAGAACCTGGCTTTGCCAGATGGATTTGGCAAAGCTTTTCTGTGCCTTCATGGTTTGCATGTGTGCGTTCATGAAACTGTGAGTAAAAGTAAGGGCGTGAGCGAGAGAGAGCGATGGGACTCCTAGGTCTAGATAATGATGACTCACCCACCCACACGTTCACACGTGAATCCAGATATCCAGTCATTACCGTCATCAGTCAAAACCCTGTTAGCGGCGCTTACTGATGCTAATTGTTCCCAGTCAGCACATCGGGGGCCATGTCAATGCGCTGTGAAACCAGACCACACCACCAATTGCTTATTGATCTCATTATAGGCTCACGTCACTCCATCAGTCAAGTGCATGTGTGTCTGTGTGTTCAATGGACTGACTAAAACATCTGTTCATAATGCAGCTAAATGCTACAGTCTTTACTTCGAGAAAGAAAAAAGAATGAGAAAAAAGGTTTCTACCTTCAAACCAGAAAGAAAACAAAATGTGTACTCATAATTGTAGAGATACTGCTTATAGATTTAACACAGCATGTTTAATCTAATGCATTTGTTGTTTTATATTAACCATGGCAAAGTTTTGTAGCTTGGTGGTTTGTAGAACCTCTCACAAAAGAAAGACATTTTGAAAGAGAGATGCTGTCACTAATAACAAAATAAATCATTTTTTTTAAAATAATACTCCATCCATTCATCCAGCCAGCCAGCAGTCAGTTGGAGAGAGGCGGCTATGCCCTGGACCGGTTGTCAGTCCATCAACGGGCAAACAGACATGCGCCTCACACACCTAAGTACAGGAGAAAAATTAACCCAACATGCATATTTTTGAACAGTGGGAGGAAGCCGGAGCAAACCGATGGAGACTGCTGCATAAAGAAAGGCCTGGCCCCAAAAACACTACAGTTATATTAATCATTTAGTGAGAGTTTTGACCTGAACATTAAGGGATTTTAGCTGGACTGCCTTAAGCACCTGTGTTCAATCATGACATCAATGTGTCATAAACAATTAGAATTTAGGTATGTATCTTGCATGCAAATAAACAGGTACTGCCAAACATCTCAATATTTTCACCCTCTAGCAGATATTCAACTGGAATTACCCTGTATTTAGCCACAAAAATTTCCATCTTACGCGTATTGAAAATATTGTCAGAAATATCCACAATGACAAACTTCTGAGGCTCATTAATGCAAAATCAAAGCCTGTGATGAGGAATTAACTAACAGTATTAGTATAGAAAATTGTAATCCCTACGTCCATATTTTTTTTATAATGAAATATGGGAGTGCCTCTTTTTTAAACTAAGGATATATGTGATGATCCTGGCACTGGGGTTGGTTTGTTCTTCACTCAGTACACCTATCTCGGCTCCACCCCAACTGCAATCAACCTTCACCGTTTTCACCTGATTCCACCTCCTTATAAACCACCGCCAAACAAACCACCAGCGCCAGATCGTCTCAAGCTAACTCTCGAGTACTTTCAAGCCCTTTGATTCTGCATGCCTGTTCTGTTTCCCGACCCTGATCTGTATTTGGAACCCTGGATTTGCCTTCTCCTTTTGTACCTCTGAGCCCGCAAGATATCGAACCTTGGATTGGACCTGGACCTGCCTTTGGATTTTCCCTTTTTTGAAACATTGTGTGCACCCGGTGAACAAGTGATTATTCCTGGACCGTCTCTGGATCACACCAGGAGAGTTCCAGAAGACCATCAGCCCGGCTGCCGCCCCCACGGCTTACGCCCCGCAGACACAGCCTGCAGCCGGACTTACAGCTCTCAGCAGGAAGTTATCGGCTCGTGAGCTACGCGTCACCGCAGCACACTCGGCTCCTGAATAAAGAGCCCATTAATTGTTACAGACTAACCTGTTCTGAGTCGATAATTGGATCCGTTTTTCCCCGCACGTTACAGAAACGATCTGGCCACTTAGACATGGATCCATCCTCAGATGATCAGTGGCGGTCCGGTGTTGAGAGGTCCATTTCTCAGCTGGAGGAAGGCGTAGCGGAGATATTAGCCCACCTACGCAGCCCGGCTTCTCCGAACCCGCCACTTCCGCAAACTTCCGCCTCCGTCACCGGGCCACGCCCAGAGACGTCACTTCCCGAGCCGCGTCTCACCCCGCCCGAGTTTTTTAAAGGCGATCCTGAACATTGCAGGGCTTTTCTCACTCAGTGTGAGATTTTGTTTGAATTACAGCCATCAAGTTTTCCCACAGATCGCTCAAGGGTTGCCTATGTAATCTCCCTGTTGGCTGGAAAGGCAAGATTGTGGGGAGCGTCTGAGTGGCAGAACGACTCTCCCCGATGTCATTCTTATTATGCCTTCTCCCAGGAACTCATCAGGGTTTTCAGCCCACTATTGCCCAGTCGGGAATCCTCAAGGGGGCTTTTGGCTCTCCGGCAAGGGGAGAGGTCAGTCTCTGATTATATAATCGAGTTTCATCTTCTTTCTGCTGAAAGTCCTTGGAACGAACCAGCTCTGATGGACGTTTTCTTCGAGGGATTGAGTGAGAGGGTTAAGGATGAACTTGCTACCCGGGATTATCCTAATACCCTTCAGCAACTGGAGGACCTGGCAACTCGAATCGACCTCCGTCTTGTGGAACGACGAAGGGGTCGCCGCTTCGCGCCCCCTCATCGTTCATGGTCGTCCTCACCTGGTCCAGCAGCCCCATCACATCCTCAGGGGTCAACGGAACCCGAACCCATGCAGCTGGGGAGGGCTAAACTGTCCTCAGAGGAGCGTGACCGCAGGTACAGATGCAATCTCTGCTTATATTGCGGGGGAGAGGGACACCGAGTCTGTGACTGCCCAATTAAAGGGGCAGGCTCACCTAGAAGAGGAGGTTCTCTACTGAGCCGTACTAAGTTTCTCGTCTCCCCTGATCTCCGTTTACCCGCTACCATCAACGTCGCTGCTAAGTCTTATAACCTGTCTGTTTTTGTTGATTCGGGGGCAGATACCGAGTTCATGGACGAGGGGCTGGCCAGGAAGCTAAACATCAGGCTCGTTCCGGGCCCGTTCCCCCGCAGCATCCTGGCGCTGGACGGCCACAAACTTAACCATTCCCACCTCATCACTGAACCGGTTGAGCTGCTGATTGGAGGTAACCACAGGGAGAGCCTCACTTTTATGATTATTGATTCCCCCCAGGTACCAGTGGTCCTTGGTGCTACTTGGCTTAAGAAGCATAATCCTCTCATTGACTGGCGCAGGGTAGAGGTTACCGGGTGGGCTCCTACCTGTTCGGCCTCCTGTCTTCACTCAGCTCAACCTCTCCCACTACCAGAAGAGAGCGCGGAGGACGTCTATCCTGACCTGACTAAGGTTCCCTCCGAATACCATGACCTGAGAGAGGTCTTCAATAAAGCAAAGGCCACAAGCCTACCTTCTCACCGTCCTTTTGACTGTTGTATTGATTTGTTACCCGGTACCCCCCCCCCCCCCCCCCCCCCCCCCCCCCCCCCAGGGGCCGCCTTTACTCCCTGTCCACCCCTGAGTCTGAAGCCATGCAGCGTTACATTGATGACGCCCTCAGGGCGGGCATTATCCGTCCCTCCTCCTCCCCTGCAGGCGCAGGGTTTTTCTTTGTTGGGAAGAAGGATGGTTCGCTCCGTCCCTGTATTGACTACCGGGGACTCAACGACATCTCAGTCAAGAACCGATATCCCATCCCTCTTATGAACATGGCTTTTGATCAGATCAGTGGGGCTAAGATTTTCACTAAATTGGACTTAAGAAACGCGTACCATCTGGTTCGCATCAGAGAGGGGGATGAGTGGAAAACAGCGTTCAACACGCCCACAGGTCATTATGAATATTTAGTTATGCCTTTTGGTCTTACTAATGCCCCGGCGGTGTTTCAGAACCTTGTGAACGAGGTCCTCAGGGATATGATTGGCAGGTTCGTTTTTGTTTACTTGGACGACATTCTTATTTATTCTAAAGATCCCAAAACCCACAAGCAACATGTCCGTTCAGTCCTGCTCCGCCTGCTACAGAACCAGCTGTATGTGAAGGCCGAGAAGTGTGAATTTCACGTGACCACCACCTCTTTTCTGGGTTTCATCTTGTCACCGGGTCAACTGTCCATGGACCCAGCCAAGATCCGGTCAGTCACGGAGTGGCCCACACCTTCCGACCGTAAGCAGCTCCAGAGATTCCTGGGGTTTGCAAATTTCTATTGGCGTTTCATACGAAACTTTAGCCAAGTCGCCTCTCCGCTCCACGCCCTAACCTCAGTTAAGATGAGATTTGCCTGGAATGAGCAGGCAGACCAGGCTTTCCAGCGGTTAAAGCGTCTATTCACCTCTGCTCCGGTTTTGGTCTCTCCCAACCCGGAGAGACAGTTTATTGTGGAGGTCGATGCCTCTAGTTCCGGCGTTGGTGCAATCCTCAGTCAGAGGACCGAGGAGGGTCGAGTACATCCCTGTGCTTTCTTTTCTAGAAAGTTGTCCCCAGCAGAGCAAAATTACCATGTTGGCGACCGGGAACTCCTGGCAGTGAAACTGGCTCTGGAGGAGTGGAGGCATTGGCTGGAGGGTTCTAAAGATCCTTTCCTTGTATGGACTGATCACAGAAATCTGGAGTATCTCAAGACGGCCAAGAGACTCAACCCCCGACAGGCTAGGTGGGCTCTCTTTTTCAGTCGCTTCAATTTTTCCCTCTCCTATAGACCGGGTTCAAAGAACACTAAACCCGATGCCCTCTCCCGGATGTTCGAGGATGAGAGGGAGGGTCCTGATCAGGAGCAGGGTCACATCCTTCCAGAATCAGTCAGATTGGGGGTTACTCGGCTCAGCCTCGAGCGTGAGGTCAGGAGTTCTCATGCTGGAGTGCTTGTTCATGAGGCTTGTCCCAAGGATAGACTTTTTGTTCCAGAACCACTAAGGGGCAAGGTACTCGATTTCTGCCACTGTTCTCGTATTTTTTGTCACCCCGGCATCACCAGATCAATACGCATCGTTCGCTCCCAGTTTTGGTGGCCCACACTGTCTAAGGATGTTAAAGACTTCGTCTCCGCCTGTGCCCAATGTTGTCAGGCAAAGGTCTCCCGGCGACCACCATCTGGTCTCCTGCGGTCCCTACCTGTACCTTCCCGACCTTGGTCCAATATATCAATGGACTTTATCACGGGCCTGCCTGTTTCTCAGGGCAATTCAGTCATCCTGACCATAGTGGACCGCTTCTCAAAAATGGTTCACTTGGTTCCATTACCAAAACTCCCCTCAGCAAAGGAGATGGGGTTCATCTTGGCGAGGGAGGTATTCCGATTGCATGGCCTACCTTCTGACATTGTTTCTGACAGGGGTCCTCAGTTTGTGGCCCGTTACTGGAAGGAATTCTGCGCCCTGTTGGGAATCTCTGTCAGCCTTTCTTCTGGTTTCCACTCCCAAACCGACGGCCAGACAGAGAGGCTCAACCAAGAGGTGGAGGCTAAGCTTCGCCTCCTCTGTAAGTCTGACCCCACGAAGTGGGCACTTAATCTGCCCTGGGCAGAGCACGCCATAAATTCCTCGCCCTCCAGCTCCACTGGACTCTCTCCTTTTTTCACCGTCTATGGGTTCCAGCCGCCGGTGTTCTCTGTCGAGCAGAGGGAGTCTAGAGTTCCGTCCGCACAACTTTCCGCGCTGAGGTGCCAGCGCGCCTGGAGGAGGGCTAAGAGGGCCATTCTTACCGCGTCCCAGAATCAGGCCCGGGCGGCCAATCGCCGGCGGGTTCCAGCCCCGCAATATCTCCCAGGGGATAAAGTTTGGCTCTCCACCAAGGACCTCCCTCTGAAGGTAGAGTGCAAGAAGCTGGCACCCCGTTTCATTGGGCCTTTTTCCGTCTCTAAGGTGGTGAACCCGGTGGCAGTCCGTCTTCGCCTGCCACCATCCATGAAGATCCACCCTACCTTCCATGTATCTCTGGTCAAACCCGTCAAATCTTCCAACCTGTTACCCAACCCCCAACCCCCACCTCCCACTCGTATCGTTGACGGCTCCCCGGTTTATACCGTGAGGCGTATTCTCAAGTCCAGGAGATGGGGCAGGGGTGTTCAGTACCTCATCGACTGGGAGGGTTATGGCCCGGAGGAACGCCAGTGGGTTCCCTCCCGCTTCGTTCTGGACAAGTCCCTCATTCGGGATTTTCACAAGGCCCGTCCTGACCAGCCAAGGGCGTCTGGAATCCGCCCTTAAGGGGGGGGGCTCTGTGATGATCCTGGCACTGGGGTTGGTTTGTTCTTCACTCAGTACACCTATCTCGGCTCCACCCCAACTGCAATCAACCTTCACCGTTTTCACCTGATTCCACCTCCTTATAAACCACCGCCAAACAAACCACCAGCGCCAGATCGTCTCAAGCTAACTCTCGAGTACTTTCAAGCCCTTTGATTCTGCATGCCTGTTCTGTTTCCCGACCCTGATCTGTATTTGGAACCCTGGATTTGCCTTCTCCTTTTGTACCTCTGAGCCCGCAAGATATCGAACCTTGGATTGGACCTGGACCTGCCTTTGGATTTCCCCTTTTTTGAAACATTGTGTGCACCCGGTGAACAAGTGATTATTCCTGGACCGTCTCTGGATCACACCAGGAGAGTTCCATAAGACCATCAGCCCGGCTGCCGCCCCCACGGCTTACGCCCCGCAGACACAGCCTGCAGCCGGACTTACAGCTCTCAGCAGGAAGTTATCGGCTCGTGAGCTACGCGTCACCGCAGCACACTCAGCTCCTGAATAAAGAGCCCATTAATTGTTACAGACTAACCTGTTCTGAGTCGATAATTGGATCCGTTTTTCCCCGCACGTTACAATATATATATATATATATATATATATATATATATATATATATATATATATATATATATATATGGAACAAAGACAGGTATGGACAGCTTAAATTGTAGTAGTTAGTACTATTCATTGAGTTTTACTTTTTTTTTGGTACATTAAGCCCCATGTAGGGTTACTCTAAATTACTGTATTGCCACAAACTTATTTTAATAAGATATATATATATATTTATGTACACATAAGATAAAATAGGTCAGAGAGCTGCAGGGGAAGGAACATTCAAATGCTATCCCTTTTCAGACTTGCATGCTAAAACAGAAAGCCTGTTACACATCCACTATTTGACTTTAATCAAAGGAAAAAATGGCCTAAAATGGCCAGTTTCATTTTTCACATAATTCATATTTCAACTCCTCTTATTTCCCCTGTGCATCCCTTGTGCTGATAGCAGCAACTAACATAGCCCCAGGCTTCAAGCTGAGTTGCATGACTAAGAGTTTTCTTGTTCTGTCAAGTAAGTGCATGCACGTATCTGTCAGAAAGTGCAGATGTGTACATCTAATATCTGTCCTTCCTTTATCATGTTTGATGCATGAGCTTACATGTGTGGCTTTGGAGGCTGCATGCAATCTCACAGACTGTAGTAGCAGATCTTGTAGGTATTTAATGTCTTTTTTTGCCACCATATCAGCCAGGATGACATACATATAAGCACTAAGAAACAAACTATGTATATAATAGAGGAGGGAGGATGGGGGGTGGGATAATGAAATAGTTATGATTTAAAGACAACGTAAGTAGAGTAGAAATAGTGTCATGGCTGATGGTAAGCTTCTGATCCATATAAGAGATCTCACAGGAGACATTGATAAAGGTTAAACGAGTTTATTGAAATACAAAGGAGATGTAGATGGCTGGTCCAAAGGGAATTTGGTAACACTGAACGGTGGATCACTAAAGGCAGGAGATGGGCGGAGGGAACAAATGGTTATAGATATAGATGCTACTGGTGATATGCAGATGACTTGGAGCGAGGGGAAGTGACCAGGGTCCAGGGTTGTCGGTCCGAGCTGCATTTCAATATGAAGTTGATGGTTAGACGTTGGAGGGGAAGACAGTTAAAGATAGAATCAGATTTTTTCAGAAGTTTCCCCAAGTCCCTTTTTGAATAGCTATGCATGCGCAAGATCAAGTGAAAAAATCTCCCAAATTCACTCTGTTCTTATTTCTTTCTACTGAAGCCTTCCTCTTCTTCTCATAAACTCGATTGTGGTTTGCTTCTTGTGACTCTCAGCCATGTTCAAAGTCTACGGTGAGAGCAGTAGAGCAACAATGAATGGGTAACCACTAAGCTAACTGGATACATAAACCCTAGAAGTGTGCATGCACAGCCAGCAAGCGGAAACTAACAAGGAACGTTCATTGGCATTACATGAGCGTGTCAGAATGATGGCATGTGGGAGAACCAATAGATAAAGTAATCCCTCCAGAATGTGAGGGACAGAGGGGAGTGAGAGTAGGAACACAACTCTGACAAATCCCTGCTCCTCAGTGCGAAGAGCAGTTTTTACAGGCCTGCAGCTACCACAGATATCAAATTTTTAACCTCTTTTTCTGAATACATGATGTATTGACTCATTTCAGGATGGAATGACAATTTTACCCAGTATAACAACAAGTATTTCTGAACAGAATTACCGACTATAGCTTTAAGGCTGAAACGCATCAAACCATCCGATCCTTCGGATGCTATGAACAGATCTGTACAGATTTTTTTCCTGACCCATAAGCTGCATAGAGGCTACCTCTACGGGCCACCTATCAGCATACACAAGCTGGGCAGTAAACGTAAAGCTGCAGTTGCTGCTTGAACAAGCTCGGAGAAGATCGCTGTTTCACTTTCTTATCTGTTTGATGCACTTCTGAGCTCCTACCATGGTTAAGTATACTGTTTATTGAAATGTTTTATTTGCAAGGTGTATGCAAAGGTAAATATTTAAAAAAGCAACAAAAAACATGTTTAAAACAATATATATTTCATTAGTTTGGTATTTGGCAAAAACAAATAATTTTGGTAATCCTAACAGACTTACATCAGGAAAGGTTAAATTTTAGTTTTTTCATCAGTGAGAACAAAGGGATGAGATAAGTTTGTGTCATTTTTTTATAGAGTACATCCACTTATGCATCTTAAATTATTGTTTTTAATTTATATTAAACTGCTCATTACTTTCTTCAATAACACATATCTTTATTTTCTCTGATTCTACCCTCCCCCTCTCCACCTTCTCCTTTCCAACGCTCCACAATTATGTGAAGGTTTTCTGCCGTTTTAGACTTCTGACATCAGTTTCGTCCTTCTTGACTCCTTTTTACTGTGAGAGGCTAGTGCGTCACAGCTGCCATGACCTGCCTCTTTGTGTCAAATTTCTGCTCTTCCTGACTGACATCGACAACACTGGCCATTAACATTTCCGGCTAAATCTTGTGGGAATCGTGTGAGTGTCCAGAAAACGCTTTGATGTAAAGCCGTGTGAATACAGGCTTCCATGTAAAATTTGTGTCTGAGTCTAAAATCACTTTCATAGAGATACTTTTTCACAGTTTTTCTTTTTTTTCTTTCTTCTATTTACATACTTTGTTATTTTGTTGGCAGATAATTATTCTTCTCTTTCTGCATGACAACTTTGACAACTCAAACAACAAAATGGGATCTTGAATTAATTCTGAACATTAAAATGATGATCTTGCTGTTGTGTAAATGTTTTCCAATGAAAGGTTTACCTTCAGCGTCATACCTATTGAGTAACCAAAAGCCAAATAAACAGCTTACATCCATGGAAAGATATGTGCAGTTCTCGGTAGTCGTTACTTTGGGCTTTATCCAATAAAGACCTTCTCATTGAATTGCTTTCAAAAAGATTGCCAAACAGTGGGGTGAGGGGTTAGAAAGAGAGCAACGCATGAAGGAAAACAGGCTGAATGAAAAATATAGCAGACACCATATGAAGCGTGAAAGATCTGGACAGACCATGCATACATATGTATGCATCACAGGGACACTGAAATAATGAAAAAAAGGGGAAGAGGATGTGTAGTATAGCCACATAAACTTAGATACAGCAATACCAATTGTGTGGCAAATTTCTGATCTTCAATAATCTTTCCAAATTTTTCTTTAAGAACTGATCATGAGAAAAGCATAAAAATGTTTTAGCCTTCCTGCAATATTAATTATATATAGCGGAAGCACAGGGGGCATCAGTGTGTTGTAGAGGAGTCACTGTAAAACAAGGCTTTACTGTTTGCCTTTTTTTTTTACTATTTATAAAAATGCTTTTAGAATAAACATTTCAAAATATTTTTTTAACATCCAATAATAGAGATTAGCACTATTAGACTAACTAACTGTAAACACTAGTCTCCATGTGCCCCCTACCACAGTTCTAAAATATCAAAATTTTCATAGGTCAGGGATGACACAGTAAAAGAAAAACTGATTATTTCCCACTGTATCTCTAAAAATCACAGCATAAGGCTAACCCCTTTGTCTACTTTACTAATGTCAACTGATCAATCAGTGTAAAGGACCAATAATCAATATAGTCGTTGCTTAATATCCACACATATTGACAGACTGTCTGTCTTCAGCCTTTATTTTTTGCATGTTTTTGTCTTCAGGGAGCTTGTGGATGTGTATCTAAGTACAAACGACAGAGAATATCACTGGTAATCATGGCATCACCCCCCCCCCCCCTTTGCAGCTAGAACAGCTTCAGCTCTTCTGGGGAGGCTGTCTACAAGGTTTAGGAGTGTTTATGAGAATCTTTGACCACTCTCCTGGACAATGCCAAACCAGACTAGTCCACCAGATTTCCAGATGGAGAAGCACGATTCATCACTTCAGAGAATGCATCTCCACTGCTCTGGAGTTCAGTGGCGGCGTGCTTTACACCACTGCATCCAACACTTTGCATTGCACATGGTGATGTATGGCTTGGAAGCAGCTGCTGGACCATTGCAACCCATTCCATGAAGCTCTCTGTGCTGCTCTTGAGTTAATCTGAAGGCCACATGAAGTTTGGAGGTGTGTAGTGATTGTCTCTGCAGAAAGTTGGCAACTATATATATATATATATATATATATATATATATATATATATATATATATATATATATATATGTATATGTATGTATATACTCCCAACTCCTCAAATATTGACGCTTGGTTAAGGCCCCTGCACATCAGGTGCCAGTGTTTCCCATTGGGTGAGAATTTACTTGTGGTGGTGGGCAGTGTAGAGTAGTATGGTTTCAGTCTCTAAATCAGACATTCCTCATACTGGAAATCTCACATAGCAGGTGATACTTATTCACACTGAATAAAGTGTAATCAGAATTTTACCCTGCCCTGGTCTGGAAGCTGTTTTTTTCCCCCCTCAGTGTCCAATTTCTGTTATTCTTATCTCGATTTGACGTTCATACAATTCAACCAGTCAAAACAGCACAAAAAGCAACATGCTAGCCATCTACTGAGAGGAATGAACGGTGGGTCACTATTTTTGTAGCCTACCTGGAGACGACTGTGGTCACTCTCGCTAGTGCGGCAAGGATATTCTGACTTATTCTTAAATACAAGAAGTGTCACCTGAGCAAACGAGAGCGAGCAGGAAGCAGCGCCATTTATTTCTGTTGGAAACATCAGCACTGGAGTAAACATTCATGCTGGGAGGGTTAACTACAGCAGCTAGGGGGCACGAGGAACAGAACCAAAATAGTCAGCCAAATGAAAGAAACTCAGGTTTCCTGCAGGCATTAAAGAACACTGCTTTGTTCTGATGCTTGTGCTCCTTAGCTGCTGTAGTTGCCTCTCCTAGTCTGAATGTTTACTTCAGTCAGTGTTTAGCCTGGCATCAGTGCTTATGTTAATCAAAGCATCTGTTTATACTCATTCTTGGATTTTTCAGTTAATTGAATGGACACTGCACTACACTGTGTTGCCAGATCTGACTGTTTCCAGCCCAAATACAAAGTAAAACCTGCCCAACTAAAAAAACAACAACAACAAAAAACAGCCCAAATCTCAAAATCTCGGCACAAGGCTTCCCACAAAATGTGGAATCAGAAAATCAAATAATCTGCTCACACAAGACCATTTCCATATCACGTTGTCACAGCAACCACTGAATGTTTTACCAACAGCTTCCCGGCATGAGTTCTAAATCTATCTTAATATAACATTTCTCTCTCCATGAAACATTTTGATCAGCAGATCTCAACCCATTTGAGGCATTTACAATTAACATTGGCCAATCTATTGTGATATGACTGATCACTTGATTAACCAGAGACTATTGATCACTGATTATATCAAGTTTCACAGATTCCACACATTTTGCAATAAATGAACTGATAAAATTAGTACGAGGAGACGTCATTTTATTTAAATGTAGAAGTTTTTACTTTTCTGGCTCATAATGACAGATATTTTGATATAATTTTCCAACTAATTCTTTCTAAAAAAAAAAAAAAAAAAATCACAAAATGTTTTGAAAAGCAGCCTAAATTTTAACAACCTACACAAAGCTTTTTTTCAGCCCAGCATGTTTAAAAGAAGCCCAATTGGCAACAATTTAGATGTTTGGTATTTCATTGAGATATTTTTTTTTCCAAACAACTGTAGAAGGGATCACAGACACACTGTTCAGCCTGAAGCAAATAAAATGTTTCCTGAAAAAGTGTGCACTCTTGAAGTCCCCCCTTTAACTAGTTTCTGCAGCTGGCTCTGCTCGGGCTTACAGTGTGCAGACCGTGATCCGCGGTTGCTTTCTGCGGATGTTTCCTTCATAGTCGGGTGCACCAGTCGCCTACATTTCTTGTAACAAATCAATACGTTTGAGCAACTTTAATGGCCTCGTATCAGAACATGTACTCACATCCGTCAACTCTGTGGTCACATCTGAGCCTCGGCAGGTTTAGCGTCCGCTTCAGGAAACACCAATGGTCATACTGTATTCCCAGCGACATTCCAGTCTTTTCCCTCTTGGACTCATATATTTTTTTTGCATTTTTTTCCCTCTAGATCTTGGAACATTCTTCATTGTTTTACCTGTAGATGCTAATCGCCATAAGCCACTTCCTTGTTTTATCCCCTGCTGTGCATGTGCATTATGTACTTCTGTTGAAATTGTAAATAAACATGAATGGCTTTATTTACTAACAAATTGAGCAAAAACAAAGCATAAAACAACCAAATAACAACTAATACGCCAGCAGGACACAATAATCTTTCATGAAAACTTTGTATGTAACCAGAGTGAGCTACTGACATATATTTAAAAAAACTCAAGTAACATGGCTATGTATCTTTAAAGGATCCCTGGTGGCCAGATGAACACATGTAAACTCCCAGGTGTACACTCAAACCAGTGCCTAACTTAGCCCAAGTTCATGCAGCTTAGCCTTAACATCAATGGATCCAGCCACCACAAAAACTACTGCTACAGTGGTAACAACATCTAACTGGGTCCTGGTAAGGCAATACTTAGATCAAAGTTTAGAGGAGGATTTACAGAGACCAACTATGTCAACCGAACTCAAGTATTTCAAAGTAGAGGGTAAATACACAAGTTAGGTCTGCTTAATTCAACACAGAACAATAGAAAAACTCAAATATGATGTAAAAGTTAAGTAGCAATGATAGATAAGGATATATATTCTGATTAGATTCTGCTGTATCAGATCAAATGACATTTGGTCTTAAAAAAACTCTCAAACTCCAATCCTCAAGACCCAGTCTTCTGAAACTTTTAGATGTGTCCCTTGCCCAGCACACCTCAATCAAATGGCTCAATTGCCTCACTAGCATGCAGTCAAGCTCTGCAGAGCTCCGCTAGTGAGCTAATATTTGAGTCAGGTGTGTTGAAACAAAAAACACATCTAAAAGTTGCAGGACACCAGCCGCCTAGAGGTGCAGTTTGAGACCACTGGTCTAACTAACCTAATTTGTGATTGAAAATTAAAGGGTCTAAAAATGTCTTCCGACAGTTGTTGAAAGGTAGTTGGGGTTGATAAAATGGGCTTTGGTCTTGATAAAACACAGTGGACCAACACCACCAGATGGCATGACTCCCCAAATCATCACTGTGGAACCGTGAATGAGGATTCTGTGCCTTTCCACTCTGTCTCCAGACTCTTCGGATGACCGTGTCATCCAAAAAGAGGGCTTTGGACCACTGAGTTACAGTCCACCCCTTTTTCTCTTTGGCCCAGGTAAGATTGTTCTGGTTCAGGAGTGGCTTAACACAAACAACACAATTGTCACAGTTCTAACCAGTATTCTGGATACATCTGTGCCCAAACCCTTCAATGGGCTTTGCTTCGCAATCCTCTCTAGGCTGTGGCTATAACCCTATTGCTTGTGTACCTTTTTCTGCTGCACTTATTTTCTGTCACTCAACTTTCCAATAATATGTTTGGATATTCTGTGGATACACCCAGCTTTTGCTAGCAACAACTCTTTGATGTTTCTTTGTGGAACCTGTCAATGGACAAGTCATAGAAATACAACACTGTACATGAGCATATCTTGATTTGTTGATTTTTTTTTATGTTAAACCATTCAGTGTTAATATATTTTCTCACACCACCTGCTTAGCCATATCAACACCTTTTTCTCACTCCCTTTTCCTCAGTGTAGCCATTTTTTTTTTCAAGCAACACTTTTATCACAAGCTACAGTATGCCAGACCATTTCAGGAACTGAGAAGGAAATGGATATCTTTAGTCAGTTAAAAAATGTCTTGGAGCCAGTTTTTATAGAGGTCTGAAACAGTGCACGTAGCCCAAGAACACGAGTTGAGGGTAGAAGCAGACCACGTACCAGCAAAACCGAAACAGGCCTGGCCTCAGTTTGGCTATACTGCCAAGAGTGTGAATTCAGAGAAGGCCTATCAGGACTGAAGCCAGGGCAAAGACAAGCTCATACTCACACACAACAGCAGTGTCTTACGTAACACAGAGAGTGATGGCAGCTGAGGACACAATAATACTGCTTTTGGCATTTGTCTTGTGAAAGTTGGACAGGGAAAGGATAGAGAGAGTGGGAGACATAACAGAGCGGGTCAGGCAGATGAAGAGAACGAGTAATACTGCAAAAAGAGACGGGTTGAATGGATGAAGGAGTGGGAGGGGCAGAGAAGGGCTATAAAAAGAAGGTTTTAAAAGTATTTTGTTTTATACAGGTGGCTGCATTTTTTACGAGATTCTTGAAAAACACTTACAGTGCATTTATACACACAACTTCACTAAACGAAAAAAGGAAGAAAATATTTTAAACGAAAATAGTCCTTACTCAAAGATTTTTATCTATACTCATTTTAGGTATATGAAATCCAAAAATCTCTGGCACATCTTCACCAATTTCCAATGTGCATAGAGGGGGGAAAAGATCTGGTGAGGCGAAGACTTAAGCAACACTTGATATTGTACGGAGCAAGTTTATTCACAGACCAATGATTTTAATCACAGACTTCAATGAAGGTCAGAACTCGAAAAGTATGTTTTGCTGGAGTCTTCATCTCACTAATTGTAAAAAAAAAAAAAAAAAATTAAAAAATTAAAAGAAAGCACACCTCATTTTAATTTTGACCGTAACTTTAAAAATATCTTTTTTTTCACGTGAGATGTCCCAAATCTATGGTGTTGGTTTCATGCTTTTATAAATTAAATAAATTTGATTCCTGTAATTTCTTTTTGCTTTCCATATAAAACTATAATAACCTTTCATGTACTGTTTCTGCAGCGAGTGTGTAAGAAGTTCCTGTTCAGTTCTCACATTTTTTTTGCAGGTCTGTGCCTGCAAAGGTCCACCACCAGTCCCTTTGTTTTCCCTGCATTTTACATGAGGTGGTTTGGATGGCACCGGTCTACAAAGCTCTGGATCCACTGTGTACTCTGACTCGACTTTGGCAGAGTCATCAGAAAATTTCTGTAGGTGGCAACCTGTTGAGCTGATAGAAAAGTCTGCGGCGTAGAGATTGAACAGAAACGGTGCCCGCACAGTTCCCTTCGGTGCTAAAACCTTATGAAACCCAACATTAAAGAACTGATTATTTTTTTGGTGTATTTCTTCATCTCTGCTCCAGTAATATAGCTTCTAGGGCTAATACATTTTAAGGTTGTGTTTATGCATAAAGGCATCAGTTACCATTAATGAAGATAAAAGAACCACAAAATAAATTCAGGGCAACAAAAAAAGAAATTGAAGCATTAAAGCAAACATTACAGGGTTGGAAATGCTTAGAGAACAGGACAATTTTTATCTGACTGTAAACATCAGAAGGAGAGTATCATTGGAATCTCTTATCTGTAATTCCATGGTCCATTTAGCCATCATTATAACTTCAGAACCAGTTTCAAAAGAGCAGTTATACCGGAGTTTCTCTCTTGAAAGCACTTTAGCTTTCAGCGATGCTCTCCTGTCAAAACAGGGTACTGACAGAACCGGACTGTTGTGTATTTCCATGTCCAGATGAAACCACGACATAACTTTTATCTCTCTACACTGACAACCTCTGGCAATTAGCTGGTCCACATACGTCATCGTTGGGTGTCTGCAGCATGTGTGCGAGTGGAGCATCAACGTGTGCGTTATAAAGAATAATGGAAGGGAAAAACACTCCCAGATGCGTGATGCAATTATGCTCTTGATTATCTTATTGAGTAATCTGCAGACGGCCAAGACAAACAGGTTGTCGACAGACTGTTGACAGAGCATAAACCACTGGGAAGGACTGATGTGCACACACAAACACACACCTGTCTCTGCGGATGTGCTCAACAATGCAGAGGTAAAGTGAACGCTGGGCAGAGATGCTGTTATCAAGCACTTATTTCTATTAATATGTGTCTCCTGCACAGGCAGTGCAGTTTACTGGCAGAATATGGGACGTAGAGAAAAAGAAAGCAAGCGAAGGAACTGAGCACACTCTGTTGTAACATTTGCAACAAACATATTTATGTGTTGTGTAAAGCACTCTGTTTTTTTAAACACAGTAAAAAGTTACATTAATTTAGCTGCAGGGTTACATGGTCCCAAATTATTGCTTTTAAATTCTATGACCACATTATATGATATTTGTCTGTTTGTACACTTCTCTATTTAGAAGCTCCTATCTACAAAAACAAATAATTAAATCTATTGTATTTATAATGGGCACTGGGACAGGGATGGGAGAGGCTTTATTATATGAGGTAGAAATGTGCAACATGACAATATTAAATTGTGAAGGTTAACATATTTACAGACCTCACAAAGCAGAGAGCTTGTGGGATCGCCTATACAGCAAATTTTTGCACATACATTTTACATAATTATTGTGATTATTTTTTATAATTAATTAATCAATTAATTAATTAAAACCCTATTTAGTTCCCAAGTAGACTTGTTTTTTTTTATTGCCCATCAAACGCTTTGGCTCACAGAATCAGAAGGTAGTGATGGTAAAGTGGGCCTGCTCAACCACCAAGCCCCAAGTGTTTAATGTACAGTGCCGTGGAACAGTACACCCTCACAGATTTCTTTGTTTTTGCTTTCTTGTCTCACTTAAATGTCTCTATCAAACCATTGTTAATATCAAATAGAAAGCTTTTTATCAAATGATGATTTAATTTACTAAGGTAAATAAAACTCCCCAAAACCAACTTGTTGGAAAAGTAACCATGAATGACTACAGTCTTTGGTTCAGTTTCACTAGCCACATGCAGGGTGGATTATTGCCTGACCTGTATAACCAAAAAAATCACTCAGGGCACTTTAACAACAACAGCTCTGTCTTCTGTAACCCCCAGTCGGTCGAGGCAGATGACCGTTCATACTGAGCCTGGTTCTGCTGGAGGTTTTTCCTTCTCGCTAATGGGTGGTTTTTCTTTCCACTGTCGCTTCATGCTTGCTCAGTATGAGGGATTGCTGCAAAGCCATGTACAATGCAGACGACTCTCCCTGTAGCTCTACGCTTCTCCAGGAGTGAATGCTGCTTGTCGGGACTTTGAAGCAATCAACTGGTTCCCTTATATAGGAAATTTTTGACCAATCTGTATAATCTGACCCAATCAGTATATTATGATTGAATTTGACTTTGTAAAGTGCCTTGAGATGACAAGTTTCATGAATTGGCGCTATAGAAATAAAATTAAATTTAATTGAATTGAACAAGGATGTTCCAGGAGACTCGGTTCAATTGGGCAGGGAATAAAGTTGTGTTATCACATGAACAGTAAGCAGTTATGCCAAGCCGTTTTAACATTTAACCAGAAATGCACCAATCAACAATTCCTATTTGAATAAGAGAAATGTGTAATTAGGCATTCCCCTGGTGGAATTAAGATTTTGCTATACACAATTTTAATTCTAGATAGAAAGATGGTATTAGCAGATATGTGCAGCTGCAAACCCAATGGAAAATGTGAAGTCATTTGTCCAAGGAAGAATGCTGTTTTTGATAGCTGAAATGTTCATTGTGGATGGGAACAATGTCAGCCTGGATATCATATGTGTTTCACCCTATAAAACTGGGTAAACCACATCTACAGTGAGCATCACATGAAAATTAATAAAGCTGACATTTTAATTGGACTTGTAAAAGTTAGTGGAATGGCACCAAGGCCTGTTTCAAAACCAATGTTGCTTGTAAGCATGGTAGGTTTATTAGGTTTCCGGAAAAAACATTTGAAACCTAAAACAACAAGTATGCCTTCTCAGTAGCAGTGAATTACTGCATTGCTGCTGTTAGGAAACATGAATGTAAGCACCGACTATAAATGAAAGGCTCCACACTCAAAAGCACAGTCAAAGCCCAAGCATTCTTGCATAAATTGCTTGAAATTCTTACCCGTTATTCCCTAACTGTTCTTTAGATCTCCCAGAATACCAAGCGGTGATTTGTGCGCAACAGGCGAGTAACTAATTACGCAATGTGTACTGAGGCAGACCATTTTTCATTTCAAAGAGAAGTGCTCCCAATGAAACCCAAAACATTTGGCTGTTTAAAGTTCTCTCCTGCTGATAGGCTGTCACAGGGCGAGACTGTTTACAGTAGAGAAGCAGATAGACATATGGACAGATCTAAGGCCTACTCCTTAACATTATCCCCACCCCAGGCCAACCGCCCACCCTCCCCAAACCTTTCACCAAGCATATTTTGGAGCTAAAACACATCATTGAATTCGAGCAACAAGGCAATCCTTGTCCTAGGCCACCAAACCCCATCTGGACAGCCAGCAGGAAAGCCACTGTATATGTACGTACTGTATGTGTTTGTGTGTGTGAGTGTGTGTGTGAGCACGTGTGTAGTATACAGAGGTGGACAGAAAATTATTCGCTGCTGCCTTTCAGCTTCAGGCTGTGCAGCGCCTCTGATTCCCTGACTTTCCATGAAGATGGACAGTCAGAGACACTTGCGTGTGCAGTATCCACGGAGCGCACCCTTCGTGGTCGAAAGGAAAAGCCATGCAAGAGCTCCGAATGCTGCTGTGTTTGGAAGCCAACTGTTGTCTTGTTACCATCAACACTCTACCCTGCACTTGGCACTGAGCTTTCTATCACTACCTGTTTTTTTTCTCCCCTCACATACCCCCCTCCCTCTCCCAACAAATCTTTCAGCACTCGTTTAGCACTCCTCTCACTCCGTCTCTTTCACATGGCCCCTGCTTTAGGTCCCTTCTCAGCTTGTTGGCCCCCTGCTCAGTCAGCTCTCTCGCTCACATGATACAGTAAATACACAACTAATCATGCTCAGGCTGTTGAGCGTTGCTTAGAGCTGACTTCGCCCAGTTCAAATACTTCTGTGATCTTTGCTTCTTCTTTCCCATCGCAGTTCGTCCTATCATTCCACACCGTTTCTTTTGAATTAAATAACTATTTGAAGAACATTGCAGCCCCTAGTCTGGAAATGCATATATGTCGGCATAATTCAGTGCAAACACAAATAGTTGAAGGTAGTCTTAATTTTACACTTTCTTATTTAAACAGAAACCAACGCTAGTTTAACTCTGGATCAGATTTGGTAAAAAAAAAAAAAAAAAAAAAAAAAAAAAAACTCCCATCCTAACCATCCGTGAAAATGTCAAAAAAAATATTGAAAATGCAATCTTTGTGAAATACTAGCAGTTTATAACCTCAAGAATGATGATTTATGATAACCTCACTCTGGAAGTTTTCAATCACTTTTGGGCTTTAAAAATAAATTAATTTATTTTTCATAATATGCATTTTTCAGCATGTCCACTAAAGTAGACATGTAGCCCTAGAACTTTTTTTTTTAATCACATTACAAGCTTAAAGATATTTACATTTGGATTTTAGACAAAAATAAACAGGAGCTGACTGTAAAGTAAAAATATGTTGTTGTTTTTTTAAAAACTGGCGTGGATGAACGCTAAGCATGAGCATTAAGCTCATTGCCAAAGATAAATCTTCAAAATGCGAGTGGAACCTTCCAAGAAGCTGGCCAGCAATTATAAAAAAGGGTTGATTGCTCTAATGCCCATAAACATTTTTTTCCATTGACTATAAGGGGACTGCCTTAGTCCATTTATAGCAGTCCCCGGGAAAGCCATCTATGTTTTTGACCCGAACATGAGTCTCATTAGATGTTAAGGACTATTTGCATGCTTTAAGCTTCTTAGAAAGTGTTGTTGGTCAGTGCAATCAACTAAATTCATGAAAAAAGGTATGTCTTGTTGTGTCTGAGTGTTATGTGTAATCTGTGTGCACACTGAGCCGGTGTCTTATCCACAAGTTCATTATGATAACACATATTGACAATAAAGATTTGAGATTCTTGATAAGGAGCATATAAAGATCTGTAGCCAGATTTATAAATAAATGCAGCCAGAGGTTTAATGGAAACGTTTAAATCAAAGTCCAGGCCGAAAAACTGTTTAAAATCTGTGGCAATAAACCAATGTTCTGATGTTCACTGAAGCTCAGTCAGCTCTGACTGAAAGACATTAATAACACACTGTAGACAGCAACATGTACAAATCTAAGCAAACAGACTGTGTATATGCATTTTTTTTGTGTTTCAATTATTCTCTTGCATTACAAAAACAGACAGAAACCTGACATCCTTGAGGTTATTTTTGTTGCTTTTAGCAAATATAGTACTAAATAGCTGTTTTAACCATTGTTACTGTAAAATAAAACGATTTTTTAGAAGCTATGAGCACATTTTTGTCGGTTTCCCTGCCTTCAATGTTTTCTTTTCTTTTTATTTAATAGCATTGATTTTAATTTTTTGACTGTTGACTCTGTCCTCCACAAAAATAGAACAAAGAGCAAAGTGGAAACGTTCAATCTTAGTAAGGCACCTCAGTTGTTTCCAGTGCTATTTTTTAGCAATCCAGTATCTTGTCAAGATCTGTTTTATACTTTACACATTTATGGTGAAATGAGGCTCACCATCTATTGCACAAACCATGGAACTGATGACAGAATCCTAATGAAATCCTCTAATCTACTTTGACTGATTATTCAACCATATTAACTGCAAATTTAAAATATAAGAAGAATGTATTTAATAATTGTCCACCAAAAGCTTTCATCATTTTATTGCACCTATTTGGTCTCCCATTCCTGTTGCCTATTTCCTTACATTCCATCTTAATATTTAATTGTATTTTAGCCTTGTTTTTGTAATAGATCTGCACAAAATATAAGTTTGTGAAGTAAAATGAGAAAAATAGATATTAAAAAAAGAATTAGAATTATGTGTGCATATGAATCCACCCCCTGTGCTACGAGATGTTTAAATATCTCTGCTTCAACCAATTACCTTGCAAAGTCCCATAATTCTTTAAATGATGTCCACGTGTGTGTAATCAAAAGATCACAATGATCTGTCAGTAAAAACACACCTTGTCCAAAAGGAAGCACCACTAAGTAATATGCATTCCTACATGAAGACCCAGGAGCTGTCCAAACAAGTCAGGGACAAAAATTGTTGAAAAGTACAAGTCAGGGTAGGTTATAAAGAAATACCAAAATCTTTGATTTTTCCCAGGAGCACCATCAAATCAATCATCTTCTAATAGAAAGCACATCATACCACAACAAACCTGCCAAGAGAGGGCTGCCCACCAAAACTCCCAGACCGGGCAAGGAGGGCATTAATCAGAGAGGCAGCACAGAGAGCAAAGGTAACCCTGAAGGAGCTGCAGAGCTCCACAGCGGAGACCAGTGTATCTGTCTATAGGACCACAATAAGCCGTGCACGATGTAGAAAATGGGCTTTATGGAAGAGTAGAAAACTGGATGGATGGATAGAACGAAACTTTTACAAATATTTAATTTACATGAATACATAAATCAAATTCATACTTTTCCAGGCTGTGCAGGATTCTTGTCATTATTTTTAATGAAGCCATGATCTGCAAGTGGGTCATGTCTGTAAGACACAGTAAAGTATGAAAACTGAATGTATAACAAGGGCATAACCTGTTGAATTTCCCATGAGTGTAAACTAATTAAATTTTTCCTATCTGATGTGGATTGAATATATTTAAGACAGAATGGATATGGTATGACTTTGTCATGGCTAACGTTCTTTTGATTGTGCCCAATATTTTAATTTACTAAAACTGTTGTATTCTTACTGGACCGATTTTGTTTGATATAAACCAGTTTCAAAAACTTCATCCATCCGGATTCCTGTTCCAGCAAAGATTTGCAGTACTAATTTCTCCATCTGGCAAACTCCCAAAGGTTAAAAGCCTCTCCAGCTCTCTCCACCAGAAACAAAGAACAAAATCCTCCATCATCTTGGAAGAGTTATATTAGGCCTAGACACTATTCCGAGTGAGACAGATCAGGCGACTGGAGCAGGTTGTGTGTCTCCCTGGAAAAGTATGTGCGTCAGTAAGAGAATGTGGGCCTTCCCCTTAAATAGATTTCAGAGCATGTGTTTCTGTTTTAAAATCTGCCTCCCTTCTTCTGCTGTTCATTTTTAAACACACACAGCACCATTTGTTATCTTTAATTGAAACATATACGTATGTACCATTACGTATATCAAACGTTTGCTCAAATAAACTGTTTGGTAAATGTTCTGCAGAGAAACATTCTGAAACAAGTGTGACCTAAGAGATATACAACTCACTGAAGATCCTGATCTGATAGAAACTCTTGCAAAAAGACAAAAAAAAGCTTACCTTCCCATCTCTGATGCCGATTACACAGAACAAAACATCAATGAAATCCTTGAAATTTAAAAGCCGAAAACTCTCAAATTTATGGTTAAAACTTCTTATTAAGCTCAAGGAAGCCTGTACTGAGAAGTCTGAAATATTATCTTTCATTCATATGAGAAAAAATATGAAAAAATACAGCAATGTAACTGAGTCAATGCTATTTTCCAGCTTTTAGATCAGCAGAGTTCTTGTCTTGCCTCTGGCTTGGCAGGCTGCACCAGCCTGCTTCATAAATACTGCACAGCCAACGCTTGATGAAAACCCCGCTTCTCTCAGGTACAACTGCACTCTGGAGAGCTTCATTATCTACAGTACGGATAAACCGTGCCGTAACGGTGAGTGTTTTGGTCAGCCAGAGAGCACCATGAGAACACATGATTCTCAAAACAATGTGAAATGTTGGAGGTTTTAACAAATGCTATCATTTAGCGTTGTTGAATTCAAAATATTTGGTGCACATATCTTTAATAATATGTGCTTGATGAAAATAGGCTCAGTTCGTAATTTTTCTATTTTAGCCAAATATGTTTATTCCTTGCTGGTGAAGATTCTCAATCATTCCAAAAAAAAGTAAAAAACAAAGCAACTGGACTTGTTTTTCGTAGTTGAAGACATTTCACTTCCTCTCCAGGAAGCTTTCTCAATTATAAACATTTCTCAATTGAATTCTTTTTGAATTGAGAAAGCTTCCTGGAGAGGGAGCGAAACGTCTTCAACTATGAAAAGGGTCCACGTGGTTGGGAGTTTTGTTGTTGGCTGCAATAAACAACATATGTCTGTGTACATTCACTCAGTCACGGAGAAAAGATGTGTGGTTTCATTTTATTTCTGATGGCAATCTCCCAGCCAAGAACCACCTTTCTTGAAATTACCAGGGAAAGACTGTTTTGAAACTATGGTCAGTACATGGCAGGATTTACCAAAAGACTTCAACTGAAGGAAAGTTCTGTCCTTACTGTTTGTTGGAAATCTGCTGTTGACAGAGATGTCAGTACTTAATGATTTGTCTAGTGTTAGTCATTGCTGTTTGGCCATTTAGCACAAGCTAACACTCTTAGCCTAGGATTACCCCAGTAGACTTCCCTAATTTTCGGGGAAAGTCCCAGTTTTAGACTGGCAAAAGCTGTCCCCAGACATGCCCCTAATTGTAACTAAAAATGTGTGTAGAGTGTTATTACGGTAGCTGGATACACATAGCAAGTTAGCATGTTGCACATAACAACAGCTGTTATGGTAGCTGGTTGTGCTGTTGAAAGAGGGCAGAGTGTCAGTTGGCTTTAAGAAACAAGAAATAAAAGAGCAGAGTGTGAGCTTGTCACCACTGATGGAGAACTGCCCAGCAATATTTTGGTATGTGTGACTTAATGAATTTTGTTTTGACTGGGCTGTTCCTTGCTGGTTGTGCCGATAACCCTGCTTCTGAGTCTGACTCAAGGTCAAAGAGGTACGGCTGTATCATTGTGCATCTGTTTGTAGCCATTTTCATGTGTTTAAAGTGCGAATGAAAACTTTGAGTTGGGGAGTGCGACCAGCTACAGCTTATTTGCATAAAATAAAAACACTTTGAATAAGCTCAGAATAGGCAAAATTGGTGAGTTAAAAGCACATTATCTGAGAATGATTTTGTGCAAAAAAATGTATTAAACATGTTTGGTATAGTGCATAGACCTATCCTAATTGTTTAAAGATGCATAGCCACGTTATTTTACTTTTTTATTTATTTATACGTCAGTATATCACTCTGGTTGTATACAATATTTTTCTGAAAGATTAATACATCTTGCTGGCATATCAGTTGTTATTTTGGTATTTTATGCTTTGCTTTTGGTCAATTTGTAAATAAAGCCTTTCATGTTTATTTAAGATTCTAACAGAAGTACGTGCTGCGCATGGGGTTAAAACCAGGAAGCGGCTAACGGCTATTAGCATTCCCAAGCGCAACAATGAAGAATGTTCCAAGATCTAGTGGAAAAAAATACACAAATAAATATGATTCCAAGAGGGAAAAGATTGGAATAGTACTGGAAATACAGTAAGAACTTTGGTGTTTACTGAAGCGGATGCTAAACTTGCCGAGGCTCAGATGTGACTGCAGGGTTGATTGACGTGAGTAAATGTTCTGATATCAGGCTCATAGAGTTGCTGTTAGATCGGTGTATTTAATTAATAACAGTTCGTCTTCAATCATGCCCAGCTGCTGCTTTACTGTGAGGCATTTCAGAATGTTATGCCAGAAACCTGTTTGATTATGAGTGTAATATTAATTACAATTTGCTATTATAATTTTAATAATAGATAATTCAAACTCAATTGGTAGCTATAACAAATGTAATTCAAATGGTTGTGATCCAAGGGCTACAAGTCTATAATGAGTAACACTAACAATGCATTTATTAATCAGCTGTTATGAATTTATTTATACTGGAAAAGTGTAATCTGACCGGTTGTTGACCGATTAGACTTATCGAGCAAACGTTGATAACTCAAATTATAACTGCCATCTGAGTTTTAACCCTTACTTCTTTATCACAAAACAATGACAATTTTTCGGTTAATTCAATTGTTAACTCAAAAAGAGGTACTTCTTTTACTCTTAGAGACCATCCAACTTCTGGATCAAAATAACCACAAACTATTACTGTTTCACATGTTACTATTTATTAAACCAAATAATTCCCTGTTACAGTAATTATTATATTTAATAAACACTAGGAAACACTACTCGCTACTCAAAGACCATGCAAAAGAAAATAAATGAAAATAAAACAAGTCAAAATGGAATAAATGAGAGGTAGCAATTCTTAGTTCAATTCAAAGTTGTTTAACATCACATTCAAGAAGTCGGCACTTTGACATAGCAGCATTGAAAGACAAAATAGCTTAGAGAAAACAGACCTGAAGCTAGATGGGGCACTTTTGTATTTCACAACAAGCTTAGCTAACCATTTAGAGCTACTTTGTACCTTTCCAAGGTGGCGAGTATGACGACATATGACCTACGATCTTGCGTAATGCGTGAGGAGGAGGTCCTAATGACCTATCCAGCGCACACGCCTAGTGCAGGGCGGGCTTTGGTCAGGAGGCGGTTTCACTCCAGAATAAAGGATTTTCATAGGAAAATGCAGGAGAACCGAGCATGAACAAAGAGATCAAAAGATGAAGATAGGAAGAGAAGAGAAAAATTGACTCTCGGCGGAGTCAGCTTATCATCAACCCAAAAACAACACAGCCAAAATCACTTATGAAATGCATGCATACACATCAGAAATATCCAGCACAGTTAAACAAACTCCATTTCGGAGTAATTAAATTCCTAATAGGTTCTGCCCAGGCACAAAATGTATCACCTTATGGGTGAAAAAGAGAAATAAGAGTAAAATCCTTTCTTTACCCTGACGTTGCCTCAGTGGGAAGAAGAAGAAGTTGGCCCTTGGTCCGGCATTATTTAATTTTGATTTATTAATTAAGCAAACTGGCATTATGATAATTCTGCAATACTGTCGCTAGATGGCACCAAATCTGTTTATATCTGCCAATTGCGCCCAATGGTGGGGCTATATTTATCCACAAAAAGGACCATCAAAACATTATCAGGATAGAGGCTTGGTGTATATAACCTTATTTTATCATGATCAATTGGGTTTTGGTCTTTTTTTAAGCATATAATGTGGTTATATACCTTTAAAGGAAGCATAATAGGTCACCTTTAAAGCAACATCTCAAGACAACATTTCTCCAAAAATGATCATGTCCTGAATTTAAGTTTTGAAAATGAAAGGAAAATGAGATGTAAATTTATATAACACCCTTGAAAATCATTTGGAGAGTCTGAAGACCAAGACAAGTTGATCGAGATCTATTTTAAGTCTCAAGGTAATCATATAACTACTGCAAAGATGAAGCATTTGCACAGCACTTTTCATTGCATTATGTACATAGTCTGCAGTCTATTGCATTGACCAGTTTTTATCTGTTATATAAAATTGGTAACATTTAGATAGACACTTGATTTTTTTTCTATGTTTCAGTTAGACCATTATCAATTTCCCTGTTCCATTTACAGCTCCCACACATTGCACAATATATAGCATGGACAGTCAACAGGAGGACATGATGTTCTCTGCATCTGGTCAGCTGAGTGTTAGTTTTCTTTCAACCTTCTGAGTTCAATTTGTCATCATTTCTGTTGCAGACATGATGAGGCAGAATGGGTAATGGAGCCGTTCTAATAGTACAGATAGTGCACTAACTCTGTGTTCCCTAGATACCAATTAGCAATGAACAACCAAGCATCAAGAGAGACAACTGATGGGTGAACGTTTGGGGCTTACAGATGAGAGAATGAAAGTTGGGACAGTGTGTGATCACATGTTCAAAGGTTTGTGTACTCATTTGAAACAAGACATTTGGGGTCTCACAACGACAGCCAAATCAGTGTACATTTTAATTGCAAACTACGGTTCTGAGACATTTTTTTAAATTCTAACCCAAATTAAATGTAACCTTTATACTTTAAAATATGTCAGCCCTACTACCAACCTTGCTTAGTTTGGCTGTTGTAATGTTCTGTTGTGGTTCAGGTTATTTTTTCAGTTTAGCTATCTTTTCTGTCTTAGGATTTATTTCTGTTTCTTGTTTTGTTTTGGATTTATGCTTAGCCTGTTTTTGTTATCTGGCCTTTGTTGTTAGTTTTTATTTCAGCCCGTGTCTGTTTAGTCTTATTTCTTACCTTAGGTTTTTTTGTTTATCAGTCTTATGCTCCTTTTATCACCTCCACCTGTTTTTGTTAATTAGTCCCGCCCTGCTCTCCTGTTCTGTCGCCTATTTAAGCCCGCCTTTGTTTTCTGTTGGTTGCCGGAATATCTCGTCTTGTCCCTATTCACAACCTCTCGGTAAGAGCCTTGCAGCCTCAGTTATGTTTTGTTTATCTCGTCTGTCTGCTAGTTTGTGCCCGAGCCGTTTTCTGCCCTCATGTTTCCTGAGTTTGTTTAGTTGCTGTCTGGTTCTGTTGGCCTGCCTGAAAACCACCTTTTGTCCCTTGGATCCTGTTAATTAAAATTATTTTAGCATCAGCTCTGTGTTCGGCTATCATTGGATTCAACCCTAGCAAATCATCACAGCTGTGAGAGATGGGGAGCTAAATCCTTTCCTCTGTCTTTATCCCCAGGAATACCTGCGGTTCTGGATCAGAATTTAGTGGAATTATTAAACATTATATTTGACGTATTTTACATTCATATTGATCAGGTGTCTATCGCAATATATATTGATATTGATTTATTCCCCAGCCCTACGTAAGTGCTACTCAAAAGTCACAGAAATTACCCAACAATATTACTCATTCTCATGATAGGCTATGCAAACAGTCTGCACTAATGAAGATTCACTCTGAAGAGACTCTACATGTACTGCACATATGCACCACTGCAATACGGTTTACACAAGTACTTCAGAAATCACAGAAATTACCCAACGTTACGATTACGCAGATGCACTGTACTAATGAAGATTCACTCTGAAGAGAATCCACATGTACTGCACACGTAAGTGCTACTTGAAAATCACAGAAATTACCCAACGTTACTCATGCTCATGATAGACTAAGCAGATGCTCTGTCTGCACTAATGAAGATTTACTCTGAAGAGGCTCAGATTGACAGCACCCTAAGCTATTTTCGGATCAACCCAGCAACTCTCCTAAATGTTTTTTTTAAAAATAAACACTGCAAAACTACATAAAAACATTTATGAAAATATAAGAGTGGCATCAGACTTTGTATATCCACATCTTGACTATAGCAGCAGCAAATTTGTACTGAATCAGCTGAAGCATATTTGTTTTACAAAGGTTTTAATAGGTGCCAGACGGATCTGTGATTTTGGCACAATTTATCCAAACATGCCAAAACTGTTGCCCGCCTTATAAAAGGGAAGCAGGTCAAATAAAGCTGCTGAATTCCGTTGTAGGACTCCTTCTGCACATGAAAAAGCCTTTGGTAATAGGATTTACCCTATGTTTCATCAACATGTACCATTGTGCACAGTATAAATCAATAAAAGAAAAAAAAGAAAAATTATGACTCCTATTTTTTAAGAAACTTCTAGAACGACCTGCTCGTTGTTGCTATTGTGACAGATTATGAGAGAGGGAAAAACCAGTGCTGCAGAAAGTTACATTGTTAATTGGTCGCATGCAGCTTGTGACAAACTCCCTGTGCGTCACTGTGCGCACAACAGCAGAGAATGAGAAAAGCTCTGTTACGCACTGGGATTATTAAACTACTACAGATGTGACAGAGATGTGCTGTATGTTGTTTGAAAGGTAGGACTCTCTAGTTTTTAAGGATGCTAAGCTTGGAGGGGTGGAGTTAAGCATGTCTGCACAGCGAAAGCATTTTCTGAGAGTCAGCAATGTTTGATAGACAGTTACATAGTATTTTGTGTGTTTAAAATGCTGAAAACCAAAAGTATTTGTTAAAAAATGAGGGACTTATTATAAACATTAGAGCCTCCTCCTTGGAGGTATATAGAAAAGAAAAAAAATGTGACCATTTGACCTAATTTTAAAGGGTGTTAAAATAGCCATGGCTCTGCTTGGACCGAGATCAGCCAGACAGGTTTAAAAAGTTAATAACTTTTCTGGACAGAAACACATGAAAAAAAAACTTACGGAAGGATAAAGATTATTGACACCGACAGAAAAGTAAATTAAATGAAACTAGATCTAATTTGGGCCATTTGGAATTATGAGGCTAGTTTTAACAATGAACCATCTTTGCATATTTAAGATTCCTGGTACTTTATTAGAAAAGCTAATCAAAGGTTGTTTCAAATAACAAAAGGAAATCAGTATATATGTATTGCAAAGAATATACATTATATATGGATCCATATGAAAATAAATATTTTACCAAGGGGGGAAAATAAATACTTTCCTTTAAAACCCTAAACAATTATCAATCCATAACTTCATATTAAAGCAGACTACATTTACAGTAAATTTAATCTAATGTAATATATGATTATATCAACTAGACAAGACCCAAAGTGACTGCAGATGACAAAATTATGTCTGAATTACATTTTGGCCAAGACTGACAAAATTAAAATGTGCTCTCAAAATTGATGGTGAGCAGCCTCTTGAATATGGAAGAATCAGAAATGAGACTGACGTCAATCCTGTCGCAGTACAACAGCACATATTTTATCTCAATACACATGGGCTATACAACATGAAGGTGTATCAAGGCAACACATGTGATGCAGGCTTGTTCTTACTCAAAATGTGTCTCATTTTCACACATTTGTTTAACATGTGTTTTCTGGTCAACGTCAGCATACATGAAAAGATAAGCAGATATTTCTTTTTATCATGAATTTGAAAACATGGTTATCGAAAGGTGCTGAGAAGCCTCTTCACTAACAGACTAACAATTGATGTTGGCATTACTAGATATATGCCACTAAGCAGTTAAAATGGCATTCCCCCTGCTTATCACCATTATTAATGGAAATGTTTGTGGCGCTGACATCTGGTGCTGACATATAAAATATTTTGTTCAAAGGGATCCAACATGGAACAGTTCGCCTGTCTGTATGTGTGGGTTTTATTTAGGTTTCCTGGCTTCATCCCACTGTTAGGTTAATTGGTTACTCTAAATTACCTGTGAGTGTGTGTGTGTTTTTTATGTCTCCATGTTGCCCTGCCTCTCGGCCAATGACGGCTGGAGAAGAGGACCGACCTATGTGACCCTGTGAAATATGCAAGTATAGACAATAGATGAATGGGATCCATCATATTGCTGTTTACTGAAGTATAATTGCAATATTATATTTGCAACATAAAAAAGCAGACCAAAATTGAATTTACTGAATTTGTGGGCATGATCTTAATTCTGAGCTTTCACTTGACAATCAAAGAATGTATGCTCAAGTATGCTCTCAGTAGATGAACAATGGAGGACTGGCAGTATATTGGCTGCTGCTGTTCAATTTTTGTGCCTTGCGACCCTCTCACTAGAGGCTCAGGTCTCCTTCAAATGGACATCCATAATAAACAACATTCCAAGTAAAGAACCAAGTCTTTGAATTATGAAAACAATATTTGTTATTATTTCGTCCACAAGCAGTTGGTAAGGAACATCAGAGGGGCCACCTCAATGCAAAACCCTGGAGACACCCGGAGGTACTTGGATCACAAAATGAGTGGATTCTATTTATTTATTTGTTACTATGTATGTAATAAGTTATGAGCAGATTTTCTAACCATTGACTTTTGAAAAAAAAACAAAAAAAAAACAGAATGAAATTGTAGTATCACTCAACCGTAAATAATGTTGCAATCTAACCTTTGCACTGTGTAGTGTCTTTGTCGAAATATATCAACATTAGTAGAACTTGGGAAATTCTCCATTGCATTGTTGAAATTGTATCCATGCAATTGGTAATCCATGCACAGTAAGACATCTCAACAAACTTATCCCCATGAGGTGACATCTGTAAACCTGGCCCTAGATCAGAATTTATTTACTCTGCACCTTGATATAAACTCGTGTCCAGCAGTATAACGGCTCCCAGAGCAGGGAGTGGGAATTTACTTGTAGAAAAAGACAACAAAATAAACAGTCGAACGGGAAGCAAGAGGATCCCTCATCCCTCAAATCTAATCTAAAACATATATCACTCTTTCTTGAATTATACAGAGAACAAAGATCACAAACCGGACTAAACTTGACTCCAGCTCTGGAGGGCATGAATTGGTCATATTGTAATATTTAATGTGAGAAGAAGCACAACTAATCAGAGTCACAGCAGGCTCATGAGCTGAACACATTTGTTTTAACAAAACTATATAATTCATTAAAACCGCTCTAAACAATAGAAACACTGATTTACAATTCAAAACTATGAATCCAGCATAAATCAATGCCTCATGATTTGCCCTGAACTTTTTTCGCTGTTTGCATTTCCACAGCAAAAGTTTCTCTCAACGTCTACAGTCTGGTATGACATCACGGTTAGGCAACCAGGATAAGCAGAGTCTTTCAAAATAGCGTCACTTAACATCTCACTTCACACCTATGCATGCGCGCTAACATTCGTAGACATGCAAACCCTTGGCAGGAGGAATGAACCCTCCATTTGTTTATCAGGAGCACAAACAGAACGCACAGTATGAAGTAAAAAAAAATATTTAATAAAATTCCAAGTTAAATATAAACACCAGTATATGGATGAGCAATTTAAAAAAATAGTAGACAATCACACTATAAAAAGGAATTTAGGACAATATTACATTTAATATAATTACACTCAGCCGTTCAGTAATGACAAAGGTCTTACATTGGCTTCATTATTTGGTAACAAATCCTACCCAAATATTTTGATTAGAAGTTATGAGACAATGTTGGTTCATTCAACATAAAATCTAACGCCATAAGAATCTTAAAGATACTAATTTGGGTCAAAATCCCAACAAACATCTGTTTTTATCTCTCCAAGTGGGGCCATGGCTTCAAACAACAGCGCTATAGACACACCAACACAATGCCCGTCCCCTACCTCCAGAGGCTCACCTGAACAGTCACGGCTAAGGATCGAAACAGCGAGCTGGAGGTGTTAGACTCCTGGAACATGGAAAGTACATCTGTGGAATGGCCTTTTCGCCCCTTTTTAGTCAACAACGCATAGGAATCATTGCTGTACAGAGACAACCTTTTTTGTAATTTTTATTGGAAAGAACCCTTTGCCTTCAAAAGGTTGCAGCAGTTTTACAAATTGCATTGTATTATTATTTTGTATTTTTTTTGTATCGCTATCTAGTTGGTGATTTTGGTATGATGACAACCGTAGACCGATATGTTTATTTAGCTAGTGTTATGACTTATACAGTGCTGTGAAAAAAAATAATTTGACCCCATTACAGATCTCTTCTGTTTTTATTTTTGTCACACACAAATGCCTCAGAACCAAAGAACAAATCAATGTCAGGCAAACATAACCCGAGTAAACTCAAAATGCAGTTTTATAATCAATATTTCTTTTATTAATGGAAGAACCAGTCCAACTGTCCTCAAATCATGGATTAACTGTCACTGACCATGATTTCTGGATGCTCAGGCCACAGTGGAACCTGATTTATGTCTAACCTGTAAAGTCACCTACATAGGATCTGCTTGATAACACAAATTAGACTAAAATAATCTAAAGAATAGAAATCCAAGAACAGCTCTATCAATTTGCAAAGGGTAACAAAAGCATCTGTAAGGCTTAAAAACTTCAGCAAACCACACTCAAAGCCATTATCCACAAGTGAAAAAAATATAGAACAGTGGAGAACCTTCCCAGGGGTGGCCAGGTTACCAAAATCACTTCAAGAGCTCATCCAATGCTCATCCAGGAGGTCTCAGTTAAGGTCAGTGATCATAATTCAACATAAATGAAAGAATGTGAAAAAATGGTGTAAGCGGGAGAGTTTTAAGGCGAAAACCCCCAATGAGCAAAAACAAAAGCATTAAACCGCAGCTCAAGTTATCCAAAAAAATAATAGAATAAAAGGAAAGTCCTGTTTGTCTCGGTGTTGCCCTGCGACACACTGGCGACCCTTCTAGGGTGTACCCCGCCTCTCGCCCACTGACAGCTGGAAATAGGCACCAACAACCCCTCACGGCCCCAACAGGGATAAGCGTGACAGAAATTAATGGATGAATGGATATTCTGTGTATGGGAAAATATTCTGTGAACTGACAAGACAAAATTGAAATGTTTACAAAACTGTGTGCCTCGTTACGTTTGGCGTAAAACTATGACAGCATTTCAGCATTTGGTTTGGACAACTTTTTCATCTAATTGAATTATTTTTGCATTGTTTGTTGTTATTTCAACTATTAGCTTTTTGTTCTCTTTGTCTTTTTTCTCTTCATAGTAGGTACACCTGGTCTGGCGTTGTGTTAGCTGTGACACCATCCAGGGGAGGCAGATCATCTGGCATTACCCTCCAACAGAGGAGTGAATGCTGCTTGTCAAGACCCAATGCCGTCTGCTAGGTTTTCTTACATAGGAAACCTTTTTACCAAACTGTCGGTATGATTTGATTGAACTGAGTTTGTAAAGTGCCTTGAGATGACGTGTGTTGTGTGACATTATATAAATAAAATTGAATTGAACTCACATTACATCATCAAATAAAAATATCTTTTGGGATTTACTTAGGTCTGTTGTTTTTTTTTGCTTGAGACTAAAAATAATTTGACGACTTGAAACATTTAATTGTGACAGGAAAGCAAAAACTGACGAAATCTTTAAGAAAGCAAATACTTATTCACAGCATGGTGCTCAATCATAACGCAACCCATAAAACCATTTTTCTTGCCATTCTCTTGCCACGCCTAGCCAGACAGTCAGTGATGGATAATAGTTTTATGCATAAATGTAAGAGAGGAAAGGACAGGCTTCAGTTGCAATATTTGTTTTCATTTTTTTTTTTTATGATAACTTAAAAAAAAATTATTAACAAAAATAACATGCTTGTTTTTGATATACTTGTACTGATAAACATGAACTAATAGGTTGCTTAAAACAGCTTTTAAAATGTTATTTTTGTCATAGCAACATACTAGACTAAAACTCCTGAAATTCTTTTATTACTTTTGCTGTGCCATCCCAAGATTATAAGTGGCCCCAATCTGGCAACCCCTACAAAGCTTTCTGGAGGTCCCCCTGGTCTTTCAGTTAGTAAAGTTACATAACTGATGTAACTTTGTATCTGGGCCCCATATGGATTTTGCTTAGGCTCAGGATGTGGCTTCACAATAGGCTACTAGAATGGGAGCCACTTTGGTTGACTAAATACATCTCACATTGACAAAATCAGCTAAGACTAATCTATTAGGTACATCAAATCTAATCATGTAACAGGTATAGGGCACATAAGTTCCCTACTTTTAACACAGACCTGCAACATGGGCAGCTCAATAAAATAGAACATGACTGAGAAGTAAATTTACTATTGTATAAACTCATTAATCACAGCTATAATACAAGCTTTCATTTCCGTTGACTTTGATTATAAACTGAAAGCCAATGGTCACAAAAATGTAGTTTCTCCGAAATTTACAATATCACATATGAGCAGCCCAAAATTATTTGTAACACAGAAATGTTATGTTACAAATATTGATGGAAGGTTGAATGGAAGGAAAAAGTGTGGCAACAAAAGAATAACAAGCGACAAAGGCTGTGATAAGCTGGAGGCCGCTTTAAAAGGCAACTTGGACTTCCTTATTACCTCAGCAGTCCCACAGGCTGATGGCCACCATGTCACACAGCACCGATACAGACATTCATACACAATGAGCCCTGATTGAGCTACTAAACTGTGAGTTTATTTTTAGTAAGCCGGCATTTCGGTTTCGAAAATATGTTTGATTCTAATTTTCTGAGAAATTGAATATTGGGTTCTCAATAGCTGTAATCTATAATCATTAGAAATAACAAATAAATGTTGCAAATATCATACATAAAATACAAATTTCACTTTTTGAAATTAATGACTGAATTGCACCTGTACATTGCCAATAAACATAGACCATGTTGGTACGGGCACCAACATGGTGCCCGTACCCTCGAGGATCACATGTGGTGCCAACCAGCCTGTTCTAAAAAAAAAAAAAAAAAAAAAAAACACAATCCACCAGTGAGCTGCAATCTAAAACTTTATTTTATACCGTTGCTCTTCTTGTTTAATCTCACTTGCATTTATATAGATTTAAAAATGACAATAACTATAACGGCATAAAAAAGGTATTTATTTTACAAAAAATTAAGGTGAACTCAGACTCTTCAAGTTCGAAGACTAGTACTGGTAGCCCTTCATATGACACAACACCAGTGAAGTAGCTCTTAGTTTCAAAAAGGTTGGTGACCCTTGATCTCACACATTTCCTACATAATAATAATAATAATAATAATAATAATAATAATAATAATAATAATAATAATAATAATAATAATAATGCACCCTATGTTGGCTAAGATGTCCTTGTTATTCCTGTTTTTCTTTAATGCAGTCAGATTAAGCATGTATAGGCCCAGCTGACGGCCTGCAGAGCAAACAGCCATCATCATCATCACCGTAATGACATTGCTTTGTTTTGAGGTCTGTTATTCCACTTGTCCCGATGCAGCTACTGAGAGAAAGCCGCGCAAAGCTCCCGCACATGTCATCAGAGAAAGCCCAATGCCCCGCGGGCTTAGAGGCGATAAAAAAAGATCCCAAGCAGCAACAAAACCTCCAAAGTTGGACATGTCTTACCTGGTCCCGCGGAATGCAGGGCAGCGAAGTCCTGCGGTGGGACTTGCTGTTGCTCTGACACTGAGCCATCATCTCCGAGGCCGCTATGGAGCTGGACCTCCGTCTCCTTTTGAAGACAGGGATGTCCTCCTCCTTCGCCCCGGTCACAGAGCCACAGCACCCCGTCCCGCTGGTCCCTGAGGCCGGCAAAAGCCGGTCAGCATAACTCGCAAGCAGAACCCCCAGCAGCCCCAGCAGGTAGGCCAGGTAGGGTCTCCAACTGGCCCGGACCCTGCTCAGAGAGAGAAGGGACACGGCCCTGATGACGCTAATGAAGACGAGGATGGACACTCCCTGTCCCGGCCGGACGACCAGCAGAGCCCCGCCGCCCAGGCAGCCGAGGACTACCAGGGTTGCGGTCAGGGATGACAACTCCTCCGCGCCGCGCAGCAGCGACTGCGCCGCGGCTTCGCCCAGGTGGCACACCGCTAACAGGAAGAGCGCGCTCCGGATCAGCAGCCCGCAGCGAATCAAGCAGAGCCAGACCCAGAAGAAGGCACATACGAGTGTAAAAACAGGCGAGACGCAGTGACACGCAGTGAAAAGCAGCTCCGCTGCGCAGCCCGCCGCTGAGTGGAAACGAGAGCCGACGAAACTGCTATTTCCGCTGCTGCCTGCATCCCACTCGACCAATCTGAGCAGCAGAGCGAGGAGAGCGGAGACGGAGGCGACGCAGACAGCAGAGGACACTCTTCTGCAAGTCCATGTCGCGGAGAGCCTCAGCCAAGACTGGCTCCGCTCGTCCCGGTGCAGCGGAGTGACACATGTCTCCACGTAGCCGCTGCGCTCCGACGCTGCCCGGGGATGTTTTTCATGCGCGCCTCCTGATGAAGCTCTGTTTGCCTCCGAGGACATCTTTATCACTCAAGCTTGTGTTGATGCTTGTCCAGGGATATAATAGATTTATTCTCAGTGTGAGTGTTTCATTCACATGGTCCATGTTCAGTCTGTGCACACACTGGTCACTGGTGTTGCCCCGATCACGTTTAACATAGTTAGATTCATGTCTGCGCAACTTTTCTCAGTTTTTATGGCTTATAACTTCCCTATTACATTGAGAGTTGCCCCTGGAAGTCAAGCAGTGAACCAAAAAAAAGCAACCCCTGGCGTTTCACACATCTAGGCCACTGCCTTAGCTCCTCCACAGAGCAGCCTCTCTCCCTCAGCCTCTCTCTCTCTCTCTCTCTGCCTTCTCCTCTCTCCCCACCCACCAGACATTATCCCCTATTTTGTGCCGCTCCGGTGATTACTCCATCACGTTTCAGCCGTGCTCAGTCTGCAGGCTGCAGTCTGCCCTGGATGTGGCTCAGTTCGCAGTGGATGCATGCCATGTTTACATAAAGATTTCCCGGCTTGTTCTGGAAGATGGAGCGGTCTCATTATGGGAATTAACTATAGTAATCCTGTGATACATTTTAGGAGCAGAGCGCAGTACAGCGAGAGGACACCAAAAATGGCTGTTGTACTCATGCCACCTTAAACACTGGGATGCGTCAGTGAAATGTCAAAAGCCCCGGAATGACAAATCGTTTAACGGGGGACCTGTTATGCTTAAACAAGTTATGGTCTACACAAAACATGTTTGTTACATGTTCTGCCCAAAATCACTCCCAGATAAAGTGATTTTGCCTCAGTTCCACCTATTTTGAGCTCACTTTTATGTAAATAACTTGTAGGTGGCGGCTCCTTCCAACCCAATGTTTATACTTGTGCTTTGAAAATGACTACAAACAGATGCACAATGGTACAACCGAAAATCTTTGACCCAGAGTCAGACCCAGAAGCAGAAGACGTGGAGACTCCGGCACAAATATCAAATGGTTTCCGAATTGGTACGTTTCTGGATGGACACCGGGCTATCAGTTGCCTATTAGCATTAGCTTGTGCTAAATGACAAATTATGTTCATGCCAAAAAGCCATTGTACAGTATAGTGGTAAAACCAGCTGAAGAAGAGGGTGGAGCTGGGTTGCTAGGTGAGAGTCAGGGCCCGCTGATAGTGACGCTGATAGTGACGTAATAATCAGTGGGGTGGGGGGTTGGGATGGGATGGAGGTGTTAAGGCTCGTTTTCCAGAGACAAACAACAACATTAACTTATATTTAGCGCTTGGATTGTTTTCAGAAGCATTAGAGACAGAAAATGGAAGTCCAAAAACCTCCCAAAGCATCTAAACATAATTACAAAGTCGGCCTCCTATTAGAGGACTAATGTCTACGAAGGATCTGGTAAAATTAATCCATGCGTTTATTTTTGGTCGAATCGATTACTGCAACGGTGTTTTCACAGGCCTGCCTAAAAAGTGGATCAGACAGCTGCAGCTGATCCAGAACGCTGCTGCCCGCGTCCTCACTAAGACTAAGAAAGTAGAGCACATCACCCCAGTTCTAAAGTCCTTACACTGGCTCCCTGTATCTCAGAGACTTTAAAATACTATAGTTAGTCTATAAATCACTGAAAGGCACTTAAATATATGACAGACTTGTTATCAGTGTATCAACCCTCCAGACCACTAAGGTCTTCTGGCTCCAGCCTACTCTGCATACCTAGAACCAGAACCAAACACAGAGAAGCAGCATTTAGCTCCTATGCTCCACTTTTCTGGAACAAACTTCCAGAATACTGTAAAAGTGCTGGACGCCTTAGTCCTTTTAAATCAAGGTTAAAAACCTATTTGTTTAGAGTAGTCTTTAAATGTTAATGTGGAAGTTTGTACTCCAACTTGTCTGATGCTGTAACTGACCTGCTGCTGATATTCTGATGCAATGTGCTTTCCTCTGTAATGTTTCCCCTCTATCTCTAATCCTTTCCTCTGTTTGTTTGTTGGTTTTGTTCATGTACAGCACTTCGAATCATCTTATTACTGAAAAGTGATTTATAAATAAACTTGCCTTGCCTTTGCATTAGTCGCATTACAGTCACAAACTTCATTATTCACAACATGATTTTTTTTTGTGGTAGACCAGCACAAAAGGGCGCATGACCTGAAAGGAAAAGGATGCATAGTTTTCAAAATATTTCACAAATAGAAATTTGAACATTGTCATGCGTTGGGATGTTCCACCTTTTACGTTGATACCTCTAAATAAAATCCAGTACAATTGCTGAAACCACCTTATTAGTTTACAAATATCCCCATTGTGGGACAACAAAGGTTTTCTCATCTCATCTTAAAGTTCACCTATGTATATTTGCTGTATAAATATAGCTGTACGTGAAGACCAAGCAACAAGGTTCCCAAGGCCCCTGGAGGAGAAGGAGCCCCACAGCATCACAGATCCTTCACTGTAGACAGTAGACAGTGGGCATCCTTTTTTTATTCAAAAGCTCACTTTTATACCTCATCTGGCCAAAGCCCTGGAAAATTCCAAGTGTAGTTTGGTAAAAAGCCAAACATTTACAATTATCATGGTAGAAAGAGAATTATTTCCTGGAGTTCCTCCCGTGAGAATCAGTTTTTTTTTGTTTTTGCATTCTTTGTTCAATTAGGGATTTTTCAAAAATAATCAAAACCATAGACACACCCCAAAAAAACAGCAAAGAGAAGCTTCTTTTCTCTAGCAATAAATATTTAGGTATAGTGATATAGATTTTTGGGGGAACTGAATCACTCTTAAATCATATTGTCCTGTCTCTTCTTTGTGGCAGAATCGAGAGCAAATTAGTAGTCTTCCCTCACTTGCCCTACATTTTTGAGAGGATTTTAAAGAGGCCCACGCAATCATATAAAGCCACTCAAGTCTGTCATCTCTTTCTGACCTATTAATAATTCACGAAAGACAAATAACTACATCCCCTCAAAAAAAAAAACATTACTACTGCTGGATTATATCTGATTGTTGGGGGAAAATGTCAAAAACATTAGTCCAACAGACGAGTACAAATACACAAGAAATGTACTAAACCTCTTATTTGTTTATTATATATAAATAAGAGGGGATGTAACATAGGGGCAGTGTTTTTGTGTGTGTCTTGCGCAACATCAGTCAGAATAATAGGTCAAGTGTTATCAGTGTATAAATCATGGTGCTATTTATTGCTATTTTTAGGGCGGTTTAACATGGAGGAGGCCAAAAGGTCCATGTGTTGCATTGCCCCTGTCCTGTTTTACAATCTTGTAAACTTCCAGCATCTCATTTATGACTATTATTGTGCCCTCACTAAAATGTCAGTTGAAACACAGTCATGTAGCTGTACAGAGAAATATGTAATAAACCAAGTCAGTCCTGACTTTAATGTGCTGTGAATCACATTTGGCAAGGGTAGCCATGAGAATAACATTTTTTGTGTCCTTTTCCCCGAGGGAAATTGTCCAGACGCACTCCTCTGGCTGTTCGGAGGAAGTGCTATGACAGTTTCATAAATCATCAGGAAGTCTTTGGGTGAACTCCGTTTCAGTGTGTGATTTTGTGCAGCTTCTTAGACATTCTCGTATGTGTGTTTGGGATGTTTGTATTGTCATTAACAGAATTTGTGCTTGTATGTTTTTGTGTGAATGAGCAGATGACTGGAGGTTCCTGGAGGAGAGCATTAAGTGAGCCCTTGTGTTTTAACAATGGGACAGAGTGTATGACACTTATGACAGGGTTTCATTAACTAGATGTGTTCTTGTTCTGTTTTTTATCTTGAAGGTTTGCTTTTACAAATTTATCCAATCAGGTGGCATTTAAGCCACACTGAAGATGAAACCTTTTGTTTAGGGTTATTTTTGTCTTCAAAAAGGGTTTTTCAGTTTGTCTGCCGAAATGTAAAAAAAAAGAAGAAAAAAAGCGTCAATTATTTTTATTTAATCCAGATTTTTAACCTTTTTTGGATTGGAAAGGAGGGAATGTCACAGAACTCTGAGCTGATTGGGCAAAGCGACACCTAGCGCCCGCCTACCAAAGGTTGGTTTTAGCCAGTCACGGTATCAAATTAAATCGTAAGCAGCAGACATCATGGGAAACCACAAGAAGGTAAGCTAGTCAGGGCACTTCTTGCTGTTCTACTATCAAAGAAGCAAGATGTGATAGCAACAGCTATGCATGCGTCCTCCTGCACTGTTATATTTGTGTTGGTTTGCCTGTGGGCTCAGCCACTCTTGCTTTCGTTGCACAGGTATGTCCCGCCTTAAACCTCAATACTGCAATGTGATTGGTCTGAACCGTTTTTGGTTCGAACACAAGCGGTTGAGGCGGGAGCAGGACTAGATCAACTACCATGTGCTTGTGAACGTATAAATGCCGCAAGACTTCATCTTGCAGGCAAGGTTAGATACAGGATAGGGAGTGAAAGAAAACAGATGCAGGATTTCTGTAAAACATGTTTGGATTTGACCCATCCACTAAATAACTTCAACTAGGGCTAAACTTAGCCAGAATAACCTCAATGCTCTCTCTTTCCTGGCTGCGTGAGCTGGGCCGCACCTGGGTGCTGTTGGCACATCTGCACCCAAACACCTCATAATGAGAACAGGATTTAAAACCAGTAGAGATGCCTTTTTTTATGCCAGTGGTCAAGAGTAGTGGAGAAGCTAACATTTTAACTATTATGCTCTCTCCATCCTTAAAGTGCTCACCTTGTACGCCTCGCTCTGTGTTGTAGAGGAAGCTTCTTCTCTTCCTATGGTTACACATGTCTACTGAAGGAATGGCCTTTTTCTCAGTCCTGCAAAACTCAGCAATACTCCCCTAAAAACCTCACTCACCTCCACAGGAATCCTGTTTGTGTCCACCTGCCTGCCTCTCTCTGGGACCTCACCTTCACCACGGCAATTGAGACTCAGTTCAGCTTTTATAATGGGCATACCTTTGCCATTTTCTCTTGTTCTCTCCTCTGTAAAAAATCCTTCTGGATCTGTGTTCCCAAAAAATATACCCTATTCACATCATTGATCAATAAATCTTTTCAGTATTCTTTGTTTGTCATGGTTATCTGCTTTGGGGTCAATAAATGTTGTAAACATGACATAAATTATGAGGTTGTGCCATAAACTTCCTTATTTGCTATCTTTATTGAGCTGTTTCTTTTGCAGTAACAAAACAAAAAATTTAATTAAATTAAAAGAGAAGCCAAATGCTGGCTTGTGAGAGAAATGGAGGTGAGTTGGATTTTTGGTAGAAATAATCTCCAATATTGAGCAGTCTTTAGTGCAGAACTGCTATACATAACAACTTTGGTTCAGTTGAGGATTTGCCCTGAGTCTAATCAGCATTCTACAACTTCATTATTTCTTATTTTGTTACCTGAAGCTTTTTATCTTTCTCTAGAATATCTTCCTCATAAGTGTTTAGATTTCAGAAGCACATCCTTTTAATGTCACCTCTACTGTGAAATAGCCAGGGCTCTAAGTATATCACAGAATCGCTAAAACTAATAATAGCTTAGTGTGTGCTTTAATAAGATTCCTGTGGCTTACTTAGACCTGTGGGCCATAATGATTTGGTCAGGTGTACGAAAGAGAGACAGTGATTAATAGCCCTAAAATATCTATATATACACCTTATTTAGAGGTATGAAAATATGAACCAAAACAAAGCATTTTCCTTTTGTCTTGCATACAGCTTGTATATATCTGAAAATGAAACACACAGTCATGTTCTTTGGATATTAAAGGATGTTATTTGATGTCATAAAGTCAGTCTCTTATGGACATTAATTGCCTCGTGTTTTTGCAGTAAAGTTAAAGCTTATGACAACAACAACAATAACAAAAAACAAACAGCCTTAAAATAGCGCCGGATCTGGATCTAGACAATTTTTTGAAAATGTTGGATTATGCTTGTACCACAAACAGAAATAGCAATAAATCTTAAGTGGTAAATTACCCAAACACAATGAGCTGCAAACGTACTCTTTCCACATTTTGTTTGGTTTGGACCACAAACTGTAATGTACTCGATTTGGATTTTATGTCATAGACCAACACAAAGGAACACACAATTGTCAAGTGGAAGAATTACATTAAAAAAAATAAAATTCTTAAACTTATGCCTTACATGTGTATTCAACTGCCTCTACACTAATACCCCAAAGAAAATCCAGTGCAACAAACTACTGATCAGCTAATTAGCCAATTTAATCGGAGTATCTTCGCGTAGAATGCATAGAAGGCACATCTGTGCTTTGTAACAACCACCCTGGGCTGAAATTACAGATGTAGGTCCTTCAGGCTGTGTCACTATCAACATCACGCATGTGAAGACTGTTTAAAATGTTTGATTTTTAAATCTTCCCACAGTTTGTCAAATAGAGTTAGATCTGGGATTTGACTGGGCCGTTTTTAACCATGAATAGTCTTTGATCTAAGTCATTTCAATGCAGCTCTGACTGTGCATCTTGCTGGAGGGTCTCTACCAGAGTCTTAGGTCTTTTGCAGTCACTAACAGTTTTTTTTAAATCCAGGATAACCCTCTATTTAGCTCAATCCAATTTCCTATCAATTTTGAAAAGCTTCCCTGCCCCTGCTGAAGAAACCCAGCCCCCCCCTCAGCACGATGCTGACCTTAACACTTTTCTCCATGAGGATCTCAGAAGAGATATGTTAAAGTTGAAGAGAAAATTAAAACGTGTTTGTGTGCTGTCCTCCACATGTTAAGAGCTGCAATTTAATATTTAACATTCATTTTAGCACCGATGCAGCCACCTACAATTATGCGGTTATCTTTCAGCAAATAGTGTGAAACTGCCTTGTGAGAGGACTTAGAAAACTATGTTTTGTTCCCATTTATTCAGTGGAACCAACTAGTCAACTGGAAAATAGAAAAAGCTCCACTATGCAAGGATGCAACTCCACAACCAGGTCCCCTATAGTCTCTCTCTCTCTCTCGCTCTCTCACACACACACACACACACACACACACACACACACACACACACACACACACACACACACACACACACACACACACACACACACACACACACACACACAGGAAGTTGTTTGACTCAGCGCAGCATAAACTACCTCATGTCATGTTTATTACTCTCCAGCTGACATAAATCTTATGTAGTGGCCTTTTCTCACCACTAATGACTTGGAACATGTTACTGAAATGCCTTTTTGACAAGAAGGAAAAATATGTGCTTTAAATATGTGTATAAAATTAAGATTTGGCTGAAAACCTGTGGTGGATCGGGGTAACTTGGTTTGGTGTGACTTCATAAATAAAAAGGCAACGAAAGGAAAATTTCAGTTTTTCAGGATTTACACCTATCTAGTCTCAGGACAGCTTGTTTGCTCCCAGAACCTCTGTTCTCATGTGATCCTTACTGTCTGTTTGTCCAGTTATCTACACACCATTATAAATCTTTCAGATAAGACCTACAAACAAAAGGTCTATTTGTTCAAGTGCACTTCATAGGTTCAGTTAAATCGGGGGAAAAATGTAAATGTTAACTAGGAATATGTCCATAGATTACTTAAGATTACCAAATGGTTGTATTACAATTGGCTGTACTTAAAATATCGTAGCACGTCATAGAGCCTGTCAAAAGTATTCATACACCTTGGGTTTTTTTCAGGCGTTTCCACATTACATCTATGAGCTGCAGTGTGTTTTGCTTTTTTTTTTTTGTTATACCTCAAATCAAAGCAGCACCTAGTTGGAGAGCAGAAGCAAAATGATGGATGGGTTTACACATGTTTTACATATAGAAATCTGAAATGTGTGGCCTGCATTTGATTGTTGAGATGTTTGACTAATAGTCCTCACCACGGATTCAGCCAGCTGACCTGGAGATCTTAGCCGCTCCTCCAGAGTTGCCGTGGGTGTCTTGGCTGCTTCTGTTATTCATGCTCTCCTTATTCATTCTCATTTCAGGAGTACAGCTGTGTTTCGGTAAGTTTGCAGGTGTGTCATATTTCCTCAGTTTGTAGATCATGGATTGAGCAAACTTCTACCATTTATAAACAATTCCAGTCACTTCAACAGAAATGTTGAAGATGATTTACTTGGGAAACTTGCGCAACAGGTGGTGTTCCTCCAGAGGTCGTCCTATGTAAGACTATGTGAGAACAGAACATGTGAAGTGCTCCCTGTCTGAATATAGATGTCTACTATAGAAGGAAAACTGTGTACAAATTCAATTCAGTCTCATAAATATTCACTGTAATCGCTTTATTTTTCTATTGACTAGTTCTGTGCTATAACCTTTGTTCTGTTCTCATTTAATTTCACAGAGGATCACTGGCGTTGGCCCTTCAACCTATGGTTCATGTGTAAATAAACGTTGGCTTCTGTGTTAATAACCACCAAATGCAAACATTCCAATGGTTTAAGAGTTCACAAAACTGTTTGCGCAAACCGCAATAAAGCTTTTAAGATTGGAGTTGTTTTAAAACGGTAGTGGTCCACTTTGTCCTTGGCCCCTCCTGCTAGCTGTTAGTTTCAACCTGCAAGACCTACACTTGAGTTTACAGGTACTAAAGAAAGATGTCAACAGAGTTATCTACAGCAGGTAAGATATTAACTGCTTGTAACCGTCCAAAAGAACCTGACTTCCAAAATATCTTTTAATGCCCTGAGTATGGCTTATAGAGAGTGAGACACACATTAACACATTTGCTACTGATTTAGAATCACAAACTGGTCGAAAAACATTTACTCTACTGTAAACGTCGTGCTACTTTCTTCTCCTACGGCCGCATCCCCTTTGAGGGGAATGTAGGTGTTGTAGTTAGATTCAGTCATGACATTTCTAGGTAGTTTTTGTGAAATAAAAGTTCATACCAATTGCTTATTTTGTAGGTTTTAAGTGGAGGAATATTTGCCAGACAAAGCAATTGCACTGAAGCTGCAAGTAACTGATGCGAAATATTACGTAGAAAAGCTTTAAGAGAAGGTTAACGTAGCAGCAGAAAGGCTATAGTGACAGACTTGTTGTCCCATTAATTTAAACTGTGGAAAATCAGCAGGTAGAAGTGATGTCCTATTATTGTTTTACCTGCCTGCCATAACACCCAGGCACCTAAAGCCCACAAAACACATTTGTTTGCTCATTTTATGCTTTTATTGTGCCAAATACTCTAGAAGTTATATTGAAACTATAAAAGAGGCCACAGCTGTTGTGCAAGGTCCATGTGCCTCTGATGTATGAATCCATCCATCGAGGAGCCTCGCCCTGCCCGACCCTTTTAGCTACTGTTGCATACTTTCCTTGCATGTGCTCCTTGTGTGGCTGAAATGATGTCTCATTGCGTCATCAAGCGGCCCAGTTAGGTATGATTGAACTGCTCAGTAATGATTCATTAACACAACAAAATGATATGAGCACATCCTCCGCTATTAATGTGCAAATGCCGGTTTTGCATCTCTGTGGAACATTTGCTCAAGTGCTCGCAAACAAAAAAAAGATACCAAGTCTCCGATGCAGTCAGTGTGGGCTTAGAGAGGGATGAGGCATGGCTGCTGGTGAGGGCTCATAGAAACGGATCTTCACTGGGTCCTTTCTGAACAGCACCACAGGCCTCTTGTTTCCCATAGAAGTACCCCTCCACTGTCCTTTGCTTTTGAAGCTTATGCTAATTGTTTATTTACACCTGTGTACATTTAACAATTGTGTTTTCAGTTTAATTTTCCCCCATTCAGCATGTCTATGAAGACAGATGAATATAATTGGCACCCAATGATGGCTTTTTTCTCCCACATCTCCTTTACTTAGCTTACTTGTTAGTCACTCTAGAAACTCTGAGCTACAGTGGATGCTGGTGTGGCTCTGGGTAAATTTGCCTCTGTGCCAATTTGTAGCCTTAAGTCATGCGGTTTCGTCCCAACCTTCTCCTATTTTGTATCCACAGATAGACACAATTTAGTCCTCACGTATTTACGGTGGGCAAATGCTAGCACTACTGACTTGCAGCAAGAAAGTTTTAGGTTCTGCATTGGGTTTGCACGTTTTCCCTGTGCATGTGTAGGTTCTCCATGGATACTCTTCCTCTTACAGTCCAAAAACATTGCTGCAATCGGTCTCTCTAAATTGTGCTTTGGTTTGAATGTGTGTTTGCACGGTTGTCTCTCTGTGTTCCCCGGTGATGGACAGGAGACGGATGTGTCCAGTGTGTACCACCCTGCCTCTGGAGATGGGCACCGGCCAAACGACCCCTGAAAGGACAAGAGGTTAGAAACAATGGAAGGAGGTATTTAACCATTGCATAGCAGTGTACAGTTGAAAGTGATATTTGCATGCACTCTGCCGAAAAACATTTTTTCACGCTCTTGTATAAAATTAAATCAGATGAAAAATGTCCTGTTGTAGGTCAGATAGCATTACCAACATGTTGTATATATTTTCTAAATTTAAGAATAATGGAGAATTTTTGATCTATCAAATTAAGAAAATTTAGAAACATTTTGTTAATATTGGGAAGCATTGGTTTAAAACTGTATGTTTTGGGGGAGATTTTTGGGCATACTTCCACAAGCTTGTTACAATGATTTGCAGGTGTTTTAGGTGCATTGCTCCTGACGGAACCAGTGCAAGTTGAGTCAGATCTGTAGACCGGCTTGCTCACACAAATTCTTTTAGTTCTGACAAGCAGTACTTTTTTTCCGGGACTGAGATCAGATTTTTGTGATGGCCACTCCAAGACTTCGACTTTTTTCTGTCTTTAGAGCAATGTAACGTAATAATGTAACTAATATTGGGCTTGGGGTCATTGCACAAATCTTGAAAGACTCATGTGTTCCCAGGCTCTAACTTTGTGGGTAAAGTCTTGAGATGTTGCGTCAATATTCTCCAAAAATTAGTCTTTGTCCCTAAAATTCATCTACAAATTGTAACCTGCTGTGTGTGTGTATGTAATTTATTACAAGACTCCACTTAAAATTGTATCTAATTGACTATAAATATGCCTTTTTGATTGGTTGAATTGGTTATATATTTCTGTATCTAAACTGGACCTGCTAGTGAAATTTGGAAATGTTGAGTCTGGAAAAGCACTGGAGTTTTGAAACACAAACATTCCTGTGAAACCAATCAAAGAAAGAGGTAGAGACGGATGATGTGCTGCCCCTAGTGGAGGAGTTTAATTATCTTGGTGTCTTGTTCACGAATGGTGGAAAGATGGAATGGGAGATCGACAGGCAGATTGGTGCTGCGACTGCAGTGAAGTGGGCCTTGTACCGGTCTGCTGTGTTGAAGAGAGAGCTGAGCCAAAAGGCAAAGCTCTCGATCTACCGGTCGATCTACGTTCCTACCCTCATCTATGGTCATGAGCTTTGGGTCATCCGGGGAGGACTCAGAGTAGAGCCGCTGCTCCTCCACATCGAGAGGAGCCAGTTGAGGTGGCTCGGGCATCTGGTTAGGATGCCTCCTGGACGCCTCCCTGATGAGATGTTCCTGGGCACGTCCCACTGGCAGAAGACCCAGAGGAAGACCCAGGACACGCTGGAGGGACTATGTCTCTCGGCTGGTCTGGGAACATCTTGAGGTTCCCTCAAAGGAGCTGGCCCAAGTGGCTGGGGAGAGGAAAGTCTGGGCCTCCCTACTAAGGCTGCTACCCCCGTGACCCGACCCCATATAAGTGGAAAAAGATGGATGGATGGATGGTAGAGAGGAAGAGAAGGTGAGAAACTGAGCTACTGAGGGAGACAATGAGCTGGATCAACAAGTGAGAAGAGAATCGGGGCTTGGACAGCATGAGGCTTAGTTGTTTATGAAACAAGAATCAATGACAGTGGATTCAGTAAAGCATGGCGCTCACAAAATGCTTTTTGGTGAATAGTTTTACCCTATTAAGAGTATATGAATATATGAAACATTTGAAAGTAAAGATAATGTTTATAAAGCACTAACAAAGCTCAGAAATCCCCTCCATTTGAAAATTTAAACCATCCTACCACAGCTCTGCAGCATTTCCTGACCAAGACAAAAACGCTCAGAGGAAGACAGGGGAAGAGACTTGTATCAGTCCACGCATGACTGCACATTCATGTAACTGTGACAGCGGCACATACCAATGCAAAGGCAAAGACACAGAAAAATGTGGACAAAGAGGGAAATACACACACTCTCTGGGCAAGCAGAGGCGCAGCATAAACAGCATGAACCTCTTCTCTAAGCTGACGATTATAAGATGTTGGAACAATCATCTTTATCCTCAATGAGAGGATACTGAAAACATTATGTGACTGACCCAGGATATTTGACACATTTATTCGTTCTTATACTCCCACTTAATGCCCCAGGTTGAACTCTGGTCAGGGCAGATCAGCAAGTCAAGCAATATTTTTTTTCACATGAGGATTCCTCGATGTCCTCGTGTGACCTTCCTTTGTGATTTGAGCTCTCCTGTCATCACGCAGTCGACCCGGTATGCACAGCAACATGCGCCTGCTACATGTTAAAGCGTCCTGTCGTTGTTGCTCGAGCACTTCTAACATGTTCTGGAGGAGAAAACATGTTAGAAGACCAATCCATGACTTAACCTGGATTTCACACTTTCCAAGTGAATATTTAGATTGCAATTTTAACACAAGAAATGGAATGTTTTGTTGGATGAAAATTGCACTTTGCAGTTGGAGAGGACATTTTATGTCAATGATAAAGAGAAACTAGCACATAATTGTGAAACAAAAAGAAAAAAAAAATACCTATTTTCTTTACAAAAAGCTAAAGTTTTAGCCCCCCTTTAGATTTGATACCCCTAAATAAAATCCAGTGCAACCAACTCGCAAATGAAGTCACCTATTTGGTAAATAGAGTACGCCTGTGTGTAATTTATGGAATCAGTGAAGGCCTCAGAAGCTTCTCAGATAACAGTGAACAAGCAGCAACATGAAGACCAAGGGACACAGGGATAATGTTGTAGAGAAAACTAAATCAAATTTAGAATGTAAAATCATATCCCAATGTTTGAATAGCTCACAGAGTCACGTTCAATCCAGAAAATGGATGTCCATGGTAACTTTGGAGTAGGTGCAGAGATTCACAGCTCAGGAACTGAAGTGAGATAATCTGTTGATAGGTCAGCTGTCAGATCTGCACCTAACAAATTGGGCCTTTAAAGAATAAAGCCACTTTTAAAAGAAAGCCAGAAGAAGTCCTTTTTAATGTGTGCATAAATCCAACCTTGTAAATCTAATCAAAGCATTTCCACCATTAACATGGTGGTGGCAGAATAATGCTGAGGGGATGCTTTTCACCTGCAGAGACAATGAAAGTGATCAGAGTTGACAGGATGATGGATGAAGCTAAAAACTAATCCTGGAAGAGAACTTGCCAGAGCAGGGGTGAACAAAAGTACCGCATGGGGGCCATGTCTGGTTCAGGAATGGTCTTGTAAACTCCCCAACTTCAGTTTTAAAAGGACATAAATTTGGCTCTTCAGCACAGGTAGCTGATACAAATCGAGACTTTCTATTTTGAATTTAGGCCAAAATGAATACTGACAAATTTAAATCTTCTTACAATTAAAAATGTCATAATGAATGAGACCACATCTATCCAGTGGCCTTTATTCAAAAACAATGTTGGGGCACCCTAATTTGCTTTTAATTAATTTCTTGAACACGGCTAAATACCACAAATGTGACTTAAAGAATACCCCAAATTCCTGTTCTTACTGTTCACAATAAACGTTTTATTTCAAGAATTAGCCAACTGTATTCCTTTCTTTTAATAATTACTTTATTTGCGTAATAAAACATTAAATGCTTTGATTACCATTGAGCAGGTAAAAAGAGTTCA